>NC_059143.1:25425002-25725002 GCF_020740605.2 Lemur catta
GCAAATAAATCTGGGCAGAGTCCCCAAGGGCCAAGCACTTGCAGAATCTACCTCGTGGGAGCTGTTCTTATTTAGGTCTCGACTTTCCTTCTATAGCCGACTAGAGACAGTCACTAAGTTGCTAATGAATGAACACAATGAAGTGAGAGCAAACCTGTGCTTTCTGAGCTCAGCCGAGAATCACTTTCTACCAGCCCTGCTAGGAGATGCACCCCAAGAGAGCAGCCTTTAATCTGAGCTGCCGGGCAGGATAAAGATAGAGAGTGTGGATGTGAACGCCTAGCTCTAAGAGCTTTGCAGCAGAATGGAATGAGGATGCTGCTCCTGCTTCTAGAAAGGATGAAAAAGTGAGGCACTGTGAAATAACAGTTCATTTCACAGTGAGTCACACTGGAGTATTACCTAGCCCAAGGCCTTGTACCTAGCAGGTGCTCAGGATTTGTGTGTGTGTGTGTGTGTGTGTGTGTGTGTGTGTGAATTATTTAATTGGCTAATGAGTAATAACTTTTAAATTTTAACTTAATAGAGCCAGGAACATGACTGTAGTCCTGACTATTTTGTGGCTGAGGTGGGAGGATCACTTGAGCCCAGGAGTTCAAGTCCAACTTGGGCAACCTAGCAAGACCCCCATCTCTAAGTAATAAGTAAATAAATAATTTTTTAAAAAATTTTTAAATTCTAGGGAGAGTATGATCTGAGCTGTTATTCAGTTAATTAACTGGGGGCAATATATAAACAATAGGTTCTTGATTTCGTTTCCATGGAGAAATTTCAAGATTCCCTTAAGATTCTATACAAAATATGCCTTTTTCTGAGAAAACTTCTATATACTTAACCAGAGCCTCAAAAGAGTCCTTGAATCAAATTACTGGTCTGTACTCACTAATAATATATTTTTCCAGGGTGAAAGTTTCAATTTAAAAATGCAAATTGTACAAGATATTTAATTGTTGGAGTAACATACAAGAAATTCTGGATGCCAAATGAATGTCCAGTCAGTATTAGAACAGAATATTTTTTTCCATTTTTAACCATAGAAATTTTTTTTATATTTGTTTCTATATCAAAAGCTGTTGCCGTGAACAGATTTCCATATATCTGTTGGTTTTTTTGATAAGGATATTCTAAGACTTCTAATTTTAAAATATGTGACCGGGCACAGTGACTCACGCCTGTAATCCCAGCACTTTGGGGTGAGGGGAGATTGCCTGAGGCCAAGAGGTGGGGACCAGCCTGGGCAACATGGTGAGGCCCTGTCTCCACAAATAAAGTTAAAACTTAGCCAGTTGTGGTGCTGCATGGCTGTAGTTCCAGCTACTGGGGAGGGTGAGGCACAAGGATAGCTTGAGCCCAGGAGATCAAGGCTACAGTGAGCTGTGACTACGCCACTAGACTCCACCCTGGACCACAGAGCGAGACCTTGTCTCTACAAAAAAAAAAAAAAATTGCTGTTGATTCAGCTATTCTACATTATCACAGGCATATAAATGGCATTATGCTTTAATCTTTTATAAAGAATACCCTCTTAATCTGCTTTAGTGAACATGTATGTGGAATTAAGAAATAGACACACTTCTTCCAAATGTTTATAGATTTAATTTTAATAAAGTTGACATTCCGTAGCATATCCTATTACCATAAGCCATTCTACCACTTTTATACACTGCTTTGCAATGGAAATAGAGAAGGAGCGCTTTAAGAAACAAAACACGCCAATACCCCCACCCCCCACTTAATGCCCTTAACTTATTACTCCCAAATGTGATTTAGAGCATAAAGGTTTTATGCAGAAGGAATATTACCATAGTGCAAAAATATGTTTAGTAAGAAACATTATTGTTGAGTCTCTAGCAAAGACTATCCTGAGAGCATATTCCTTAGAATCCTACCTGGCAGTAAAAATGTTTTCCAGCTATGGTTCTCTCTCTATCACCTCACTCCTGTGCTTTTTCAAATGACTTATTAATCATTCTTTTAATTGTGGTACAAACTGCACGTTTATCATTCTTTGGACATACGTGCATGGAGGGTCACAATCCATATCACTTACACACACGGATAAGTTCACAGACAAAGGTAAGAAGAGAGCAGTGAGTTGGGGGCAATATTGCTGGGCATTCTCTGTCCTGCACTGGTGAGCTGGGGGTGGGGGAAGGGGGAATTCAGTATAGACTTGAAATAAATCATTTTTTGTCACTATGAAAAAATGCGTTAATTTTGTAAATTAGTGCAAATTCTTCAAAGACACTTTTCAGGAAAAAAAGTCACACAGTGCAAATGTTTAAGTAAAGGATAATTGTATGGCCTAAGGACATGCTGAAATATGTATAATGTTATGAAGCCCACAGATGGGGAATTTAATCGTGACCATTATACAGTCTTCTTAAATGCCCACATCTTGCTGTTTTATGATTGTGTTGAAAATTGATGCTAGTTCTGTAGTACATACTGTACTATATTCAATCTTAAGCAGTAAGAAGACATTATAGGTTATAAATAAAACTGAGAAAAAAATACATGGAAAAGGTTTGATCAGTACATGATAAATAAACTGGAAAATATTTTTATTACTTAAGTCTCCAGTTCCAACTTTTAAATGTGAAAATGGCAATAATGTGGCATAGTCTGACTGTGGAACTAAATTAACATTTTACAAATAGCCTTAGATACAGTAAAAGGAGGTTGAATGGGGTTTTTAAACAGGTGGCGGTACTACTATCTCTCACACACACACATTTGCATGTGGAAATGAAGCAGGTGACACAGAGAAAATGCTGTTCTTTTACTACAGCCAAGAGATTTTTTATACCCATGCAGTAGGGTGGCACTGCCAGTCATGAATTAGTCTTTAAATAGAAATGAACAGGTGGTGACATTTTGGTATTTTGGCATTTGCTCTTAGCTATTGTATTGCTTGTAAATGTTACGATGATTAACAGTCTCTATTCTATTCAATTTTTTTTTGCTGCCAAAAGTGATACTTGGTAAGTAGTTCAGTAGTCCCCAATGTAGTTATAAAGACTAATAATTACAAGTGGTTATGAGACACAAAACGAGTGAGTGACATGAGGCTTGTTTAAAACCAATTCTGCCTGTGCTAAACACTTTCACCTTACGAGAGGGTTGCCAATTTTATAAAAATGTCCTCTGTGAAGATCTTGTCCAGAAAAATAACTTTGCACTAGGCCCCTGTAACTTACTCCATCTTGTGGAGCTGTTTCTTTTTCATAAAAATAAATATGTTTAAAATTCCCATGTGACCTATTTATTAGATAAAGTAACTTACCATTTAACTATGGAGGAAATAGGAACTTAACTTCAGCCTCTCTGAAAGCCATTATTTTGTGCCAAGGTTAGCCATTGTAGTGTCCCAAGTTCAACATTTCAATGGTGAACCTTAAACATGAAGCCATTTGCTAAGAAACCTCGATTTCAGCTTTGTAGTGACCAGGTTCAATAGAGTAAATTTATTAAATTAGTTAGAAAGCATTCCAAGTCCACTTGTTTTCTCATTTACTAGAGATACAGCAAGTTGAGAAAGTTAAAAAAAAAAAAAGGATAAAAGAAAATCGAAAATGTGGGGTCAAGTTTATTTTTTTTCAACTTTTTGCAAAACTACAATGAAGGTGTTTTATTCTGTTCTCTTTTTTAAAAGCTGATGTACCAAACTTTTCATAATTCACAGAAGACACTTATATAAAACTAGCACCCTTCTTATAAAGTGAAGGTGTTCAGCTTAAGGCAGAATTAGTTTTAAACTAGCCTTGTATTCCTCACTTGTATCAAGGATCCATCTTATCTAAGTAATGCAAAACACTTAGATTGTTTGCAGATCTTGAGTTATGTCTAGAGTAGATGAAATAGTGAATCTGCTATTTTGATCTCATCCCACAAGTAATGTCTTACAAAATCTCAGAACACAGTTTGGGACCAGCTACCAAGAAGAAAGTTTCAATGAAGTTTTGCAGACAGTGCTGACATTTTAAAACCTGCAGAGCATCATGTCCACTCCAAATAAGTACATTGGGATAAACAAGTCTACCTTTTGTCCCAGAATTTCTTCATTGTAGAATCCAACTAACTCTGGTTCCCTAAGGTAAAAATAAAACCATTTACAAATTTGGCTCTTAAGCTAACACAAATTGATTGTATAGGCTGCTATAATTAATGTCTCATTTCCGAAAGATTCTATACTGTCAAACTCAAATATAGTATTATAGTGAAACTAAAATCTCCTCTGACTCAGAATGATGCCCTGCCTCATCTTCCATCTTCTGAACTCTAAATCCCATCTCATAGCACCATTTACTATCTTATATTGAACCTCTAAAGAGACTGAAAACTGCTTGGAGGTAAGATAAGGATCTTAGCCCTAGCGTCTGAACTAAGACATACATGATAGGAAAAGAATCACAGAATGAAATGAAAATAAGACCCTGGAAGACAGACCTCATGCACTTGGTATTTAGAACCATGGACAATTCTGAGAAATATGGAACGCTATTATCTTTCTCTCATCATAAGAAAAAGAAATTGGGGGGAATGCCTTACACCATATATCCTACCATATGGATCACCCAAATAAAAGAAACTTAGTAAATCCTTGTGGTGCTTAATTGCATCTTCACTTAGAACAAAGAGAAGAAAAGGTATAATATGATTTTGCACCCTGTGTCCCTCTAGACCAGGTGTGTTGGAGATGGCCATCATCATGGAGAACACAGAAGAAAGTTTCCAAAGCCTCAAGATCCTCCTGTTTCCAAGAGGATATAGATTGTGATAATAGTGTTTTCAGGGCTTCTCTCTTTAAAAGGCAGTAGAAATAAAGCTACTGCCTTCCTTAAAATCTTAGCTCCATCTGAGAATATGATTCAATGAAATGCCAAGGCTCAAAACTAATGGATAAATATTCCCAAGGTGTCCGGAGATCTTCCTCCCAATGTTTAACTGAGATTTTATATACTCAAGGAAATGTAGCTATAAAACATTTAAAGAATTTAATTGGAAAATATAAGATTGTATGTTGATCCTGGTCAAGATAGAATTCCGATCTTTCCATCCCCTTTCCTTGAGGGATGGTGAATAATTTTTAATTTGTGATTTTTTATTTGTTTTAACTTTCCATATACACTATATTTTGTTTTAGGCCTCCCAGACCTGTAACCAGCATGAACGACACCCTGTTCTCCCACTCTGTTCCCTCCTCAGGAAGTCCTTTCATTACCAGGAGGTAAGTTCCAATCCTGTTATAAAATCAGCCCTTTGTTTGGTAATGAGCCTTGATTCTATGGCAAGAAAAATATTCTAGTGAAGCCAAGTGCAGAATATTATTATTGGAAGCTAGTTTATATATGTCCATCATAAGTGTTCAATTTCATTCATTTGGATGCATTTAGAGAGGGCTAGGGTGGCTTTGGGGATTAATATCACTTCTGGAAACCTCCATGTATAATCTACCCAAAGAATGTGGGGTATATTTCATTTTCTGACTGACACACATGGATTCTATCCCATTGAGAAAGTCACTTTCATAGCACTTGAATGAAGTCAAAGAATTGGAAATTCACAATGCAATGGTGTATTGTCATATATATTCTGGAACATCTCCTTATTTAAACCTCCAGATATAAAAGAATCCCCTCCTTAGGGAACTCTAGAGTTCCTGAGGCTAAAGGCTGAAGACCAAACTTGGAAATATAGTTTCCATATAAGTAATTTCTTGGATAATAA
The DNA here is from genome assembly GCF_020740605.2 of Lemur catta. Classification (NCBI taxonomy): domain Eukaryota; kingdom Metazoa; phylum Chordata; class Mammalia; order Primates; family Lemuridae; genus Lemur; species Lemur catta. Next base: position 25,430,733 of record NC_059143.1, read on the forward strand.
CAAGAACTTTAAAAAAAAACCTTGGATATGTGTCTCATCTTTTTGCACAAGATCCACCCCCATGTGAGCAAGGAACAGGAGAAGCAAACACTTCTCTAAGAGTTACCATCAGACATACGCAGAGTCGGGAGGTGCTCTAAGCCATTTGATCAAATATCATAAACCAAGCACCAGAAAATTATTTTATAAATACACGGAGAAGGCTCACAGGAAAGTAGAAACAACAGTAAGGAAAATTAGAGTGAGTGATTAAACATAAGATTTCAAATGCCTTTCAGCAGAAAAAACAAATATGGCTTCATATTTCATGAAACACATATAATTCATCTTTTCCCTGAAGAGGTTTATAAGGTACCAATTTCACTGTAATATCCTGGTACATTCTACTGGGGATTTGAAGACAGTGAGGCTGAGAACACTGCTGATTTTTCCCCTGAATTCCTGTATTTACCCATCAGCAGGAACCTGAGATGAAGATGTTCCCCATAGTTGTAATAAACAAAACATGGCAGCACAGAGTGTTTCCAGTATATAAATTAAGTGTATTAACAAGTGGAAAGGAGGAGGCAGTTATACTGCACAACGTCCCCAGTGAAATAACATGGTTTAAGTCCTCAGTAACTTCCTTTTAACACACTCTTTTTCAGAACTACCAGCAAATGCAACCATTTTTTTCTAAAACAAAATCATAAACTGTAAAATCTATAAAAGACATAGAAATGTGCATCTGTCTAGGGAGGCCCTGACATGATGTGTATACGGAGATGTGCTTTTATTAGGAAGCTCGACATTCTGCAGATGCCACGCAGAGACAGACCCCATCCTTACTGAAGGTCATTTTATATCATTTCAGCTCGGACGGTGCTTATGGTGGATGCGTCTAGATGGATAACATGACTTCTTCTACCCTAAAATATTCCTATAACACTTTGAGCTGTTCTGGTTCCTCCAGGGTGCATGGTACCCATTAACCCAAAATATGATCATTTCCCTTTTTTTCCCATTTTCAGTCTTTTTGGAATGTTCCCCGTGAACCACAGACATGTTGTTTAAAGCTTGCAGTTCTTCCTATCGCCACAGAGATTGGCCTCCGGTTTCTGTTTTAAGGGTGCTGTTCAATAAAGCTGTGTACACTGAATGTCTTTCCTCTCTGAGTGGGCCTTGCTCTGTCCATGGGAGGTTTTAATGAGGTCTCGTTGTTTGAATCCCTCAGGTTACCTGAGGGGATAAGTGCATCCAGCCCTGTGGCTGAAGAGCATTCCCTCATAAAGCTGTGTGTAAATCAGCTTGAGCACGGTGCACGGTCAGTATCCCCACCCTGAACCGCTAATCGTAGCCGTAGTTCCATAGCCAGACTGATAGTCACGCTCCTGTGGCACTAAACTCCTCTTGTAGTATGTCTTATTGGAGATAGAGCTCTTCTGAGGGTTAATGGGATTCTACTGAAAGACTTCCCAGTTCTTTCCTCTCTTTCGCACTTGCTTCATTGATTTCATAACCTCATAGCTGTATAGAGGAGACACATACATGTGAAGAGAACCAAGCTCGATCTTGTTTGGACAAGTCTCTGCTTTTAGACAATTTGCAAAACCCCACATGGTGATTTCTAAGAGTCTTGAATTAAGGAGTCTCATGGAGAAAGAGCGTTAGCACTAACTGGGCGAGGCTAGGACAATGCCCTATGGCTGGACTTTATTGCAGTTAAAGACTTGAGGACTTGTACCTTTCTATGCCACTGAGCCTGGGCCGTGTTTCCCCCCAGGGAGGGCAGTCTGATTCCTACTGAATATAAATTTCAAAACCAGTTTCTTGTTCTCAGTGCTTATTTTGTACTACTTGATGATGCTGGTGGTGATCCACTTTTTATTTCTTAACCATGCAGATACACTAAGGTTGATGGCAATGCGTCATGCCAGATGTAGGCAGAAGTTAAAGGTCCCACACTTTCTATAATTAGAACAGAACCAAAGCAGTATGACCTAGAGCTCTGCGCTTACCCCTAACGCATCCCAACTACCCCTTTTCCAATCAAATAAAACCTAAGCAAGCCAAGAATAGTTCTGGCCAGTATTAGGGCAGCATGGAGAAAGTAGGGAAGTTCACGTTATTTTATTTAGCCTGAGTGTTCAGTCTTTTGTATTTTGACAGATCTTAGAAAGATAAAGCAGAATGAGGATGAAGCAAAATCACCACTCCTGAATCCTCACCACAAACCCCTGGCATTATTTACCTAGGGCCCTTCACAAGCATACGACTTTGATCTTCAAAAGACACAAGGGTATATCTTTGAAGTCTTTTGACATCCTAGTAATCTACCTGACACAGATTTATGAGTGTGTACCTCTGTTACCACCACCATCTGTCGCATCCCCTGTTCTTATGTCCTTTTCTAGCTATATGCTTGATTTACTTTTCCCATACTTAAAAGAAGCGATTCTCAAAGGCATTTTCCCTGAGTCCTTTGAAGTCTTCTTCCATGTGTGTGTGTGTATTCGTGTGTGTATTTGTGTGTGTGCACACACATGCATGTGTATACTCAATGCCTGTTAACAGTTAGGTAGGATGTGGGTCAATAACTAATTCATGGACAAATTCACCTCATTCATTTTCTTGATCATAAATTGTATCTCTAAACCAGGATTGTTTTCTTATAAATTTATAGGAAAGAATGGCTAGACTGTTAGAAATCTATCATCACCGCTAGGAAAAGAGCTGCAAGGGCTAGTATGGCAGGCCAGCAACATTAGCTAAGCTTATGAAAGAGAGTATATTATTATTGCAAATATTATTTCAAGGACTGGCCACAAAGCCAGGCCCAAAAGGCCCTTTCTCCCCCTCACGGCCCACAGCCAGGTGCCCCTTAGAATCTGCTATTTTTGTTGGCATCATGCCTCCATTGTAAAATCTTAATTATTTACCAAAATCCTTACATAGTTTATCTGAGAGAGTTAACCAATCCTTTCCAATGTGAAATAAGCTTCTTTAACTATGGCCTATATTCTTCATTAGTTACAATAAAGACATTCTGAAAGCTTGAATGGCTAGTTTCTTTTACCTCTAATATTAGAAACATCACTTAAAGGTTTCAAAGGTATTTTCATAGTTGCAACTTCTAAAGTGGTAGCCACTCACAAAAGAAATCACTTCAGCTATTATAATAGCATCTAGCCAAATCTTATCATCTACCAAATGTTACAAAATTGCTTGTAATTCATATAGTGTATTGAATGCTATCCAATATGCTATTTTCTGGTTTATCACAGTAATCAGTAGTTAATTACTGAAGCTGTATTTTGCTCTGTATTACTTATGGGCAGGGCACCACCCACCCTCAGTACTTCCCGAATCCTATCTCTTCCCAGTGGAGCAGCATTTGTGAGTTATTTTTGTTGGTTGACTGGTTGGTCAGTTGGTTGATTGATTTAGGTTTCCAATCAAAGAAATTCTAATTCACAGTGCCTTTTTCATTTTTCTTCAAACACTTTCGCTTACCCAAAGATTCTTTACCTACTAACCAAGGCTTTTAATCTGATTTAAAATGTTCAAACTAAGTTTTAAATGTTTGTGATTTGGTAATCAGAAGTGACTAAAATTGAGATACTGAATTCAGCCACTCAAGTCAAAGTTTTCTCCATAGCTAACTTTTTTCAAAGATTAATGCCCATCCATTTTCAGACATAAAAATAGATAAATTTGTGTATCAGCATCTGGCACCACCATGAAGATTTCCTCACTCTTTTCAAACTTTCTGGGCATGTTTTGTGAAATCTTATGAAATTTGAAATAATCACTCTCTGCAGGTAATTCTTTACTTCATGTAGCCCTGGAGATCTGCTAATATGCTAGATTGTTTTCAAACTTAAACCAGTCTTCACATTCAACTCTAATAATTTCCTATACTAAAATGTTAGTGAATAATTAAAACCATAGTCACCTCTCTTCTTCTCTTCAAGAACCCTTACTCTTTTCCTTTTCCTTTTTAGTTTTGCTTTGGTTGTTTTCTGTGCATTCCCCGTACCCAGCAAACTTTCCTAGAGGCTCTCTTGGCAAAAATACAATTAGTATGGCTTGATGGTATCTGGGGACAACATAGTAAATCTAGTGAAGCAAATAAGACCTAAGAATTCTTATTTCATGGTTCAACTTTCACACTAGCCTGAATTAATGACAGCTAATTTTCCTGCTGAGACACTAACCTATTTGTTTATGCTTGTCTACTGATTTGCATGTAGTCAACATTTTATATTTCAGATCTAACCTATTAAAAACTAAAAAAGGAAACAAGCAATATTTCAAGAAATTATCTCTTGATGGAACTGATATGAAGACTTTTTTATTGTATTTAAATTAGTATGATGACCTTACTACTAGACCTTGTAAATCACAGCAAGAAGCAAAATTTTTTTCACAGTAGATAGTTACTGAAGGAAAGAGCCAACTTTACAAGTCATTCTTCACAAATCCAAACACCACACATGCTTATGAATTATCAAGAATCAATAGAAATTAAAATATCTGCTCTTAATTTTCTATCATTCAAATATTGTTTTCCTTTTAACCATTGTGATAATAATTATTCCACATTAACATAATTTGTTTATGTGGTATTCCTTCTCTGTGACACTGCAGCCAGGCCTTTAAGATCATGTTCAATAAAAGAAAAAATAACCTTTGACGGGGCTACTGTAGTAACCAAACACAAGCAGAAGTGGTTTTAAAAGAATATATTTTAGGTTTAAGCAAAAATTCGGGGATCATTTATGTGTAATTTTATTACCTTAGGACACCCGAAAAATATTTCCACTAAAGTAAAAATACTGATATTGTTTGTCACCCTTCAAAACTAAGGGGAGAATTTTAAAAAATAAACATGAAATATTTTGGAAATTGTTCCATCCTTTCAGAACCGATTGTATCATCGTGTGTGTATACATGTGTGTTTGTGTATGAATGAAAAACTTCAGAAGAATTTTATTTATCTTTAGATATGCTATTTTCCAGAGTTCTAAAATGGAAATGGTCAGAAAAATCAAGATGTTTTTAGAAAAAGAAAACAGTTTAAAGAAACATTTTCTGCAATAATAATTTTTCTTTCAGCAGAACACATAAACTTCAAAAGTTGCCATGACATACCCCCTAGAGTATGGCTGTCACCACACCCATCAATAAAGAGATATGCTCATGCAGTGGCAAGGGCTTGGTGAGAAGAAAAAGACAACAATAGGAAAAAGAGATGTGTGTACTTACAAATTTTGAGATGTTAGTCTTGTTCCTCCTTGAGACGCAGATTAGAAAAGATGTATTAACCCTGATCAAGGCAAACCCCAAGGAGTTCCTAGTTTCAGAAGTTAAAAGAAAGAATGCATTTTGATTTGAGGACAGGGCATGTAAAACAAGGAGAAGCTTTCAGAGCTCGAGCTGGGGTTATGCAAAAGCCACTGTTGCATTTGGATGCACTGATATGGTGGAAGCACTCGTTCCTTAATAAGGAAGTAGGTTCCAATATGCCTGATCCTAAAGCCCATATGAATTGGAAATATCACTTAACTTCTCCTTGCAAACTTTCAAGCTACAAAATGAAAGTTTAAAAATCTGAATTTTTGCTAAAATATTGTGAGAATACATTACCTTGAAGAGATCATAATAAACTACATATCATCGCTGTCTTAGTTCATTTGTGTTGCTATGAAGGAATACCTGAGGGTGAGTAATTTATAAAGAAAAGAGGTTTATTTTTCTCAGAGTTCTGCAGGCTGTGCAAAAAGCATGATGTCTATATCTGCTCGGCTTCTAGTGAGGGCTTCAGGCTGCTTCTCCCCATGGTGAAAGGTGAAGGAGAGCCAGCTTGTGCAGAGGTCACATGGGGAGAGAGGAAGCAAGTAAGAATGGGGAGGTGCCAGTTCTCATGGGAAATAATAGAGTGATAATTCACTCATTATCATGAAGATGGCACCAAGCCATTCATGAGAGATCTACCCCCATAACACACGCACCTCTCATTAGGCCCTGCCTCCAACACTGAGGATCAAATTTCAACATGAGGTTTGGAAGGACGAAATAGTCGAACCATAGGAATCACTACCTTCATAACTCAGGAGAAAAAAATTTCACTTTGCTTCCTTTCTTCAAGCTCATTGGGAGCTGAAGAAGAGATTCTGGTGGAAGGCACTTCAAGTGAAAAGACTTTAAAGACCCAAGTTTTAAGTGTAACCTTCCCCCTGTCAAATTTCTAAGTTCTTCATACATTTCATTTTGAAAGAGTGGCTATTTTTGTCTTGTTTTCATCATGCACTTGGAGTTCTCTATTCCTGATGATAGTTTTGGCTTCCCAGAAACAAGTGATGAGGAGAAGAATTTAAGGCTAGCTCTAGGAAGTACAGAAACTATGTAAGCAGTGAGTATCAAAAGTCAGAAATGTTCCTGGCACTAGAAATTTTAAGCTGTAGCAAAACAAAATAGTTTATTTCCACAAACTCATAAATGTGCATAGTGTAACCCCCACATTTTGGAAGAATTTTCCCAAGAATTCATGTAGGAAGGGAAAGGAAAATAAAACGATTTAAATGATTCCCTCAAGCCAACACTGGCAAGGACCAGTACAAAGAAAATGACAATAAAAGTTGAAAGAGATTTGTGTACATAGAATATCTGCTTATCCCTTTGAGGGAGAAAGGGACCTGGGAAGAAGAAGGAAGAAAAAGAAGAGCAGAGGTGAGACGGGAAAATAGAATAGAGGAAGGAGCAGAAGGATTCAAAGAATTAAAGGAAAAGAAAGTATATGGTCACCAAAGGAATATCTGACCAATTGCCCCCTTCCCACCACCCCACCCCTGCATGGAACTAACATCAACAGGGGTCCTACATGCTTGTGCTTTGTTGGTGACTGGTGGAACAGCACTTCTGGGCCTTTATCAACTCATGGTCTTCCTCCCATAAAACTTTCCCAGAATAATTTGTAGCAAACACATCTTCATGGTTAACCTTCCTGTGTTTATTTCCTCTACTGGTTCTTTCTTTTTTTTCTTGCATATTCAGCATCAGAGGATGTACCTGTGGAATTATTAGGCTTTTGGTTTAAGGAAGTATCACTATAATTTATGAGATTCAAAGAGCAAACAAGTATAACAAGGCAGGGAGATAGTTTAGTTTGAAGGGAAGAATCATTGATATTTCACACAGTGTTTTTGATGGTTTTGCAAACATCTGAAATCAATTATGCAATAGATACATCTATCTTACATTATGAAAAAACGTTGGAGAGGGATATTGGGCAGCAGGGAGATGGTAGTTGCTGAATAATGAAGGTATGGAGATATGCTTCAGTAGGCAAGGTTTGGAATGCTGTTTTGGTGGGATAATGGTACATCACAGAACACACCAACTATGATGGCCTACGGTGGCCCTGACGTGCAGATTTCATAGTCTTAGAAGGTAACGAAGAATATGCTAAAAAAAAAAAAAAAACAAATTAAGGTCATCAGGAAAGTAAATTCTCCTAGAACATTAATCTAATTTATTTTTAAAGTCAGTTTTGTTTGTGAGCAATTGTACTTTTTAAGTACAGCAATACTTTGTGTAACAGATGCCTTCCTGAAAAGCTAAGTGAAAATGTCATTCATTCAACAAACATGAATGCCTACTCTCATCTAGACATTTTCTTTATAAATCAAATTTGATATTATATTTAAAAGAGACTTCACTATTTAAGGAATCTTATAGTACATACTATTACAAAGCAAGAATTCCAACTATAATGTGCCAAATTCTAATGTGATATTCATTTGTAAATTTTTGTTTTTTAGTATTTCATGGTCTGAAAGAGTGGTGCTTTGTAGTAGAAACTTAAAACTTGTAGTTAAAAGTTTTTTAAGGTTTTGACTATTTTATAAGCCACCATATATACATATAGATAGATTTATATATATAATATATACATAGATTTATAGAGAGAGATTATATATACATTTAGAACTTCTTGAAATTTTGTGGCAAAACCTCATAATTTAGATTCCAATAGTTCAGCACTTGGTATTCTAACAAAGTCAGACAGATTATTTTTGTATTTTCCACAAAGGGAGGGGGATAGTTTTAGGTTCACCAGTGTGTAGGGCAAATTCTTACTTCCTACAAAGGAGCAAACTCTTTAAACACATTACCAATACAATTGCAATACTAATTAATACTAAGGATTAATACCATATTTCCCAATGAAACATGATTATTCATCACAGGAAATCTTGTGTGACTTTGCCTTGGCCACACTTAATTATTATTTATACTTCTAGTTGTACTTTTATAAAACTATATTTTAAAATTTAAAATTGTCACTTAAGTTACTAAATAAAATGAATACTTCTCATAATTTAATGTTAAGAATTTACTTTAGAGATGGGACCATATTCACTAGTATGTATTAATATACAAACAAGAAATATGAATATATATTTATAAGACTCAAAGGTGTATCTCTGTTTCTCTGAAAGTTTTCTTTGTAGCTTCACAGCCCAAATCAGGTGACTTGTACTTGGAAAGCACTTCTAATATGACAGCAATCTCTTGGTAATTTTCAAGTCTTTCTATTTAACACAGAAAGTCAGGGAATTTAGCGAAACCTAGAGAAGTAAACTTCTTGAGTGGGATCTAAAGGCTGGCAGGAATTCATGAACTATTGGACTATTTACATGATATCCCATGATAAATGTTCAGGGAATTTTCATTATATCTAGGTATATGGAATATAAATGCTTGCTTGTTAAACAAAAAGCAAAGGTCAAATCTGGGATCATGGTGGCTTGTATCATTGTAATGGTGGTTCTCAGGCCAGATTTCTACCCCTAGTTGAACTCTGCGGAAATCTGAAAACATCTTGAACATTTCAAAACAATAAGAGATCTGTCCAAACGGAGCTTGGATCTAGAGTTGGGAGTATCTGTTGCCAGTTTCTATTCTTGAATGCATTGCCGTGTTTACGCTCTTCTTGGCTTTCCCATCTTATTAACTAGCTCTCCTCCCAAGGACAGTGAAGTAGAGCAGAACAAACTGCTGGCTAGGGCTGCTCCAGCTTTTCTGAAAGGCAAAGGGTAAGTTAAAGCCAGAGTGTACCGGAACCCTGAATTAACTCGACTAAAACTGGAGATTTCTTTTGTCAAAAATGCTTTGTGTGTGAAAGACCATCTTTGATTTAGTAAAAGCAGCTCTGTTATAACCCAATTAACAACACCCAGTAGTTATTTCCAGTAGACACATCTGTGTTGTTATTCACTTTCCCTGATTTCCTTTTCCTTTTTTTTTTTTTTCTAAGTGACTAAGCTGAAGATTTGATTTTCCAAAGGTTACTTAATCTTTGCTTGCAATCCATTTCAATGTGTTTACTGTACAGATGAATTCCTTGGGCTTAGTGGTTGAAGAATGCAAATCTGTTTCCTAAAAAGTTATTTAATATAAATGGAAGAGTTTATTTTTAAAGTTACTGAAATGGAATTGTGAATTTCATTGCTTGGATTTTGTTTATTATTTTTTTTTAATCATAAAACATCACTTACTACCCTTCCTTTACTTGCTTGGTTTTCTGTTCTACCACAAATTCACTCCTACCTTCTCTGCTTATTTTTGTCCACCTCTCTTTAACAACACCCTCTCTTTCCTCCTGCCCTGTTTCAGGATACAGTACAGCCTGAATGTGGCAGACAGGCTGGCTGATGAACATGTTCTCATCGGGTTGTATGTCAACATGCTCCGGAACAACCCATCATGGTTAGTGCAGGTTTGGCTGCTTGACTGTCCTTAGAGAGGGGAACAGTCTGAGCTGGTGACAAGCAGTCTTAGCAAGAAACAAGGTCACTGGATGCCAATGGTGTTACTAAGGCACTTTTTAACTGATTCAATGAAGACGTCTTTTGTGACATTAGTTTGGATACTTCCCATTAACGAACCATAGAATTCCTATTCTTGTTTATATCTTAGCTGAAGGAGAACGTGTGTAAATGGGAGCCACGGTAAATAGCGGCATTCAGGTGGATGTAAGACTCTGGTTCCCACCAGTCGGCCCTGCGCTACATGTGTCTTGTCAAATTATCCCAGGACAGTGATGCAATAATTTGTCTCAACCCAAGGACATGGATGTCTCTGGCGATTTGGAAAACAATGGTTCATTTCACTTAAGATAGAAATGAAAAAGAGACAATGTGATGTACTGAGATCATAAAATGGAAATAATTTCTTTAATAGTGGTAACAGTGGGAAAAATTGTCTTTCAACAATTCCATTGTTTATAGATGTTTCTGAGTAGCCCTCCTGGTAAAGCCTGCTTTCAAGACCCCAGAATATGCAATGCTTACTTCAGATGGGTTAAATCTAGGAATTCAAAAAGCCCCATGTATTGAGATAAGGGCATTCATAAAGTTTTTCTCTATTTTAATTGTGACATAGAAGATTCCTTCCATTGGTTAAAGTTACTTGATTTTAATAATAAATGTATATTTGTGATTTGAATGAAAGTAAAAGGGCAGACTATAAGTTTATCATAGGTAAGCTTCAATCTAGTTTAGACTACTGTCTTACAAATGTTATTTAGCAAAAAAATTCCTTGGAAAATTTCAGTTTTGATTAACAACTCTAATTTTTTCTGAATTAAGGGCCCATGGATTTTCTACCATTATAACTGTTATATGAGCCAGTGGTCAAATTTCCATTAAAATAGTTTATCCCTTCAGCATACCAGGTCTCTTTTCCTCTACTATTTTACCAAGGTGTCTCTCAAACACCTGGCCATTGCTCTGTGCTTACAGCTCTCAGCACTGGGTGTATTAGCCACTTTGTTTCTAGAACTCTTTCCTCCTCTCTTGTATGTTTCCCAAGTTCCTTCCTATTGCTTCTCTTTGGAGCTATTTTTGCAAAATTAATACATGAGATGACTTTAGCTCTGATGAGCTGATGAACATATATTAATTTTAATGGATATATATATCTCTTAATTGGTATTTTTAAAAATACATAGCCAGTACACTTATTTAATTTAATCCTATATTCTACTCTTTAATGAAAAAAAAATGCACTCTTTTCAGCTGACCTAAACCCATCTCTGCTCTTTTTCTGAGCTATTAAATAGTATCCACTTCTTCACAACTCAGCCTCTCAAAACTACAAGATTGCTTTAATCTTATTCCCAATAAGTTTGGCACCCCAATGTGACATGGTAGCTGAAACAACAGAACTAAACACTGAATTACCAAAACATTATATCGGTCATCTTCAAAGAAGAATACAGTCAATATAGATCCAATCATAAGGCAATGATGTGATCTCACACCGTGTCCTCTCCTCATAATTCTAAGCACATTCCTGTTATTTCTACCACTCTTCTATGACCTTTTCTTAATTAAGGTTGTAGCAAACGAATCCAAAGAGAAAAGCTCAGAGTTTGTCACTACCAGCAGGTTTTCCCTACTCAAGTAATTAATCATATTGACTTAATGGCCACTTAAGACCATAAAACTCTCAACAGAGACACCTTACATCTGCTTGATAAAAGCTACATGTGATTTGTATTTTGAAAACAAAGCAGAATTTAAGACTGATCAATGAAGCAGACTCCATTTTAATAGCTGTGCCCTCTGCAGTCCTCATAGCTTTTTTCTGTCCTTAAAAAAAATTCCAACTTCTCTTTCAAATTCCTCATTTTTCCTTCCCTTACCTTTATGTTTAATTAGAGCCTAACAATTCCTCACATCTGTCATGATTATATAAGTAATGTAATGATCTCTCACCTCCGTTATCATCATTATAGCCATAATGCTTTACCATCATTCAATTATGGTGAGATATATAATAATGGTAATAATCGTAATAGCTACTATTTTTCAAAGCACTTGTCTCATGCTAAGCTTTGTGTTAAAAGCTTCATATACATAATTTCTCCTAGTCCTTAGAGTAAGTCCATGGAGTAAATATGATCATCCCCATTTTGTAGACAAGTGAAGGCATCATTTTAGAGAGTTTCCCTGACTCCCCCACTGTCACACAGCTTCTAAACAGTGGGGCAGAGATTTCAACCATTTCTGTCCAAGTTCACACCCACTATCCTGCATCACCTCTTTTAAAACCTGCATCAACTCATGCCCTCCAGAAAGCTTTTGTGGATAACTCCTTCACACTGCATCCTTCACATATTTATTTACTGAAACTGCATATCCTATTCTAGTATTTTTTTATTTTATTTTAACAAATATTTTGAGCACATGATAGTAATAGGAATGGTGGTTGTTAATGTTACCCTTTATGTATATCGTTCCTTGAGATGTGACTTCTCATTTCAACTGTAATCTTCCAAAAGGGCAATAATTTTGTCTTCAGTCTCTTTTATCTCATCACAACAGCCAGAGTAGGAATAATACATTTTACATTTATGAAGCACTTCAAAAATTATAGAGCCCTCCCCATATATTATTTAATTAGCTCCTAGAAGATTGGATAATATTTCCATTTCACTGATAAGAAAATATGAGCTTCAAGACATTGAGTGACTTATCCAAAGTCACATGCTAGTAAGGGCTTGCAGGCAAGTCTTCTAACACCGGGTCGTGTCTATTTTCCACCCCATTCCTTCACCTCCTGTCTGCACCCTTCATGAGATGCTCTACAAACAGGCACCTTATAGCTGTTCTAGGTCGAAAGCTTTGTTTTTGCCATTATTCAGACATGCTCCTGATTAACTTTATGTGGGAGTCTTCTACCCTATATTAACTACTTAACACAATGAGAAACTGACTCATTAGTAAATAGTTGGTGCTAAATTAAAGCAACACTTATGTCATTGCTTGTTCTAATGTCAGATAAGCCAGATAAATAAACTGAAACTTAAGGGAGAATTTCTGTTGCCTTCCTAATTCATTGAAGTTCTAAAAGCCTTAATGGCTTTAAAGCACCTTATTCATTGGAGGAGGAGGGGTCTCAAAATGTAATACAGGGCGGGCGTTTTCTGTTCTCCCACAAAGCTTATCGAGGGCCTGGGTTTGCCAATTCATAGGGAAGGTCTAAGGCAAGCAGACCAAAAGATTGGAAACTAACCCAAAACTTCCACCTGTAACCACAGTTATATCCTCAATACTTATCATTCAGAAGTTTCTAGCATACTTTTCTTAACTCTAAAAAGGCCCCCAGTGTAAGGGAGGGGATATAGCTAAAGGCACCAGTCTATACTTCGCTGTCATAATCAATTGCCATCACCTGGTTAGATTCCTGACCTCATAAAACTAGGTTAAAATTGTCCTGCTTGTATTTTTCTCAAGTACAGTAAAGTGCACATTTGTGTTACCAGTAGATATCTTCCTGAGTGAGTTGATAATCCAACTAGTTTAAAATTGCTCCACAATATTTTATGCTTAGGGGAAAAAAAACATCTGCCTTCATCTAAAAATGTCTATTTCTGGATTTCATTTATTGGGTCTAAATTTGTGTTAGCTTACCTGCCTTAAACCGTGTAATAGATTCCTATTGCACATAGTTTACAGCCCAGGCCCCTCACCATGGTCTGCAAACCTGTGTGTGATTTACCCCTTGTCTACTCCTCTCTCAGCCTCAGCTCTCATGGGTTTTCCAATTCAATCATGATACTTAGCCACAGCAGCTTTTGATCAATTCCTACAAGCCAAGCCCTTCCCTGCCTCAAGACCTTGACTCTTCCCTCCGTCTAGATCATTCTTGCCCGTTTTACCTGTGTCCCCTCCTTAGACATGCACAAGAACTGGCTCCTTCTCTGGCTTCCAATCTTAGATTAAAGGCACCTCCAAGATAGGTCTCCAATATTAATGGCATACTATTTATTTCCTTCTAACCAACAGCAGTTATTGTTTGGTTGGTTGGTTGGCTGGTTGGTTGGTTGATTGGCTAGTTGGTTGCTTTACTTTCTATCTTACCTTCTAGGGGGCAGGGATCCTCTCTGGCTTATTTATGACCTTATCTCTGGCACCTAGCACAGTGCCTGGCACAATAGTAGGTGCCCAATAAATGTCTGTTGATGTTGTAGAACAGCAGTTCCTAGCCTTTTTGGCACCAGGGACAGGTTACATGGAAGACAATTTTTCCACAGACAAGGGGTTAGGGGAGGGATGTGGAGCACAGGTGATGATGCACGGCCCAGTTCCTAGCAGGCGGCAGACCGGTACCAGACCTCGGCCCAGGGGTTGAGGACTGCAGGTGTAGAATATTGATAGTGCTATAGGTATAAAATTCCATCTTACCCTAAACAAAATTGTTAGGAGTACTCAGAAACCTTTTTTACTAGTAAAATAAATGCTTTCACTGTTTAAGAAAATCACCATTATATAGTAGTAGTCCTTAAATTGAACATTTAGTATAGGAGTATAAAGTAGATAAGAAAGTAAAGTATTAAGCTTTATGCAGATAGAGGTGGTCAACATGGGCAAAGACTAGCACCAGTAATTCACTGATGTGACAAAAGCAGCTAAAAGGGGATTAAAAAACCAAAAAACTGAAAGCAATATAGGGCAAAAATTTTTAGAGAAATTTTTTTAATGCTCTCTGGTATCTTCCACTTTGTATTAGTTGGCTAAGGCTGCCATAACAAAATACAACAGACTGAGTGGCTTAAACAACAGAAATTTATTTTTTCACAGTTCTGAAGGCTGGAATTCCAAGACTAACCAGCAGGGTTGGTTTCTCCCAAGGCATCTCTCCTTAGCTTACAGATGGCCACCTTCCTGCTGTGTCCTCAGACGACCTTTTCTCTGTGCTGTGCATCCCTAATGTCTCTTGCTCTCCTTAAAAGGACACCATTTCTGTGTGATTAGGGCTCCACTGTTTTGACCTCATTTAACTTTAATGACTCCTTCAAAGGCCTGATCTCCAAATACACTCACATTCTAAGGTACTGGGGTGTTAGGGCTTTAGCATATGAATTTTGGGGAAGACACAGTTGGAGGTGAGAGTAGGAAATGGCAGTGAAAGCTAATGCCAGGATGAAGAGGAATTACCTAAGTGAAAGTAAGCAAAGGAGGTAGGTGGAGGAGGCAGAGAGAATAGGGTGCATTTGGGACTTATCTGTGGTCAGTCTCATGGAGTCATGAAAGTAAAGGATAAATCTGGATTATGCAGGACCTTATAAGTCTTGTTTAGAAGTTTGAGAAACAAGAATCTATTGAAGAGTTTTATGCATAAAAATGTTACAGCCAACTTCATTTTTAAAAGATCACTGGCTACAGGACAGAAAGTGAATTGGAGGGAACTTATAATACGTCTAAAGTCAGAGCAACCTGTTGAGAGGGCTTTACGTTAATTCAGAAGAAGACAGTGGCCTGGAGGAAATCAGGGGCAGTTGGGATAGAAGGAAATGGAAAAAGTTGAGAGTTTGCCTAAGGCAGAATGCATGACCTTGATTGGAACCTAATGGGTTGTTAGAGTCTTGAAAGGAGTTTGAAGGTATCCCTCAGAGAAGCCATAATTATGACAAGTTATTATTATTATTATTATTATTCATGAAGATGACCATTTCGTGATTTCCTATCTTTTCCTTGCAAACCACTCATTAAAAGGCCATCACATCAAGCGTTGAGGGTTAGTTTCTTTCCCCATTCTTCAGTCCCATAAAACCACTGCTCAGACCCCAGTACCACTGCATTCCTTTCCACCCAGACTCTCTTCTGCCGCTGGCCCCTGAATGCCTGAAAAGTGCCCTATTTCCATAGCATGTTAGTCTCAGTCAACTGCAAAAGGTAGGAAATAATCTAATACAGGAGTCCTCTGTATGAGTGTTAATTAATAATGCCTTCTCAGGCACTAATCCTCCCATTAGCTATTTGCATTTTAATAGAAGAATAGTACTCGAGACCTGATGGCCTTAAAAATTAATCTCTAGTGATAAAATTCATGTCACCATCCAAACAAAGAGAAAAAATATCAAGGGAGAATATAGAAACATTTCTGGTGCCCTTTGAATTTGCCTTATCTTTTTGGTTGATTATCTCCCCTTGGAAGGCAGAACAGAGTCAAAGAGAAATCAAAGAAATGTGACCAAACCCTGAGTTCCCAGAAATCTTTGCTAAATCACAGTTTAGCAAGCCCTAGCTTAGCTGGGGCCACCTGAGTTTCCTAGAATGCCATTTTGAAATCACTAGCAACAGACACTGGTCATGCATTTAAGGTAGAAAGTGGAGACCTTTCCAAATAATGGATTTTCCTGCTCTGAAATGCAGTCAACACCGTAGCCACTTTTCAATTCATCATGGTCTTGTAGCAAGATTACTGATTATAAAGTCCTGAAATGAATAGCTAGGGCTGGAGAAGGTGTTGGAATCAGTATTTATTTTAATGATTTAGGGATTATTGGCCATTCATTTTCAACTATTTATAACTGAAGTCTTGAAATAATGGAATTTATCAGAGGAATGCCTCATTCACCCTGGTATAATTTGAACATACTGAAATGGCACATGTGGACTCATAAATCGTTCGTGTGCACAAAGGGGTAATATATCACACCGGCCCCCATTCACACAGTGTTGGGGGAGGAAATGCATGGAGGTGTGAGTTATCGCTTACTATACAGAGTCCTGTATCTTCACATCTCACATTTCCAGGAGGCTTTTTTTAGTATAACATATCATTTATACTAGCTGGTCATTCATGATAAAAGATATTTTTATCATGAGGTTTTTTATCAAGGTTTTTTTTTTATTTATTTATGAAAACACTCACAAGTGTTTCTGACAAAGTCACTTTCAGGCATCATCCTAGACTTGGAGCAATGGGCCCTATTGTCTGCATACACTGTGTTGAATTAGACATACAGTCTGTAATACACAAGCCAGAAATGACAAGTGTCTTAAAAATCAAATTAAATTGCCTCCGTGTGGGATAGTTTTATGTTTAAAGCAAAGACAATGTACCTTTCTCTTTGTTATTGAAGCCGTAATAAGAAATGTAGTTATTCTTTTTAACCGCTGCAAAGTACATTGTTTTATCAAGATAAATATTAACATCTGCTTTAAAGCATCAGTTTTCCAGAACTAATTCTGCCTTTTGCTATTCAAATTATTTTCTTACTCCAAGTCTAAATTTGTGTGCTGGTTAAAATCTCAATCCACTGAGATTGATACTACAGATTATGTGAGCCCTATGTCCTAGAATTTTGTGTTTTAAGAGAATGTAAAATATCACACATGCTATATGGAGATCAGTCAAATACTCATGAAAAATGATATTTTTATATGGTTTACATTTAGGCTTTCTTTCATGTATTTCTATTTTCCATTTCGTTTTCAAGGTCTTCTATGTCCTTGCTAGGCAAAGTGTTGGACCAGTACACTGGACCAGTAGTATCAACAGCTCTTGGAAGCCTGTTAGAAATGCAGATTCTCAGGTCCCACCCCCAGCCTATCCCACAACCCTTCACTACAGAATCAGAAACTGCATCTTCACAAAATCCCTAAGTGATATGCTTACACTTTGAACCTTGAGAAGCACCACTGTATATAGTTGTTGGATAGTAGATGATGTTTCGATGGGGACAAGAATCGTTAATGAATCTAAACAGGTTACTTAAGAGGCAAAATGATAACTACATTGTATTAACTAACATTTTTGAGCACTTCATGGTTCCAGACATCACACCAGTTTGATGCTTTTTACATACATTATCTCATTCAGGCAAAAAGAAAAGAGAAGCCTCTTTTTCTGAGGATGAAGAACTGGGTTGTTAAGTAGGGAAATTCAGGAATGTTCTAGTTATTTAGTAGAGCCCAAAGAGTGGAAGTGTTCAGATTAAAACTGGGATAACTTACATATGTGAAAGGTATAGACTGGAGCAGAGATAATGAAGACGGGAATGTCTTATGAATAGCCAGAAAAAAAAATTGTTACAGTAAAGGATTCAGACAACAAGGGAGGAGCTATTTTGGAAGGGACTTAGCCAACATGCTGGAAGTACATAATGATTTTCACTCATCTTCTCACTTTAGAACAAAGGTTAAGAGACTATGTTGCAGGTTTACTTTATGTATAAATGTTAATATAAGTAATATAATTGTATGTTACTTTATATGGATCCAAGTCATTGCAATGAATAATTCTTACAGCCTTAATGCGGGCATCGGAGTGGATCTTCTTTAATATATATTTGTGAGTATTAACTTTTTTCTTTAAGGAACAGGCTTAAGTATAAGAGCTGATGGAGAGGAATATAAGTATGATTGTGAATGAGAGGAACTGGTTTCGGATCCTGATTCTGACCTGATACACACCACAATAACTGATTAGCCAAACTACCACCAACTTGTCTGTTAACAGGGTTAATATCATTGGTATGTTTCATAGAATTTTTTTGAATCGCACCCAAAATTTAGTCTTGAATAAAGAGCTTCAGAGATGAAATTTTTTGAAATATAGAAGAAGTGATAATGCTTCTATTTTCATTAGTCTTTAGAGACTCAGATCTACCTTATTTTAGTATGACAATTTCTATATATTTATAGCAGACACTAAACAATTCCTATTGGTGTAATTGAGAGCCAATACTATAATTCCACTTTTCCAGAAGTAAATATAAAAAGCAGGTTACCTGGGTAGTAATAGTATATATGAAAATTGGTTATCTAATACTGCGTAATAAATTACTCTAAAACTTAGCAGCTTAAAACAGCAAACATTTATTATCGCACAGTTTCTGTAGGTCACAAATCCAGATTTGGCTTAGCTAGGTGCCTCTGACTTTCAGGAAGTTACAATCAAGCTGTCAGCTCAGGCTGTGATCTCATCTGAAGGCTCTACCAGCTGGGATTCATTTACATGGTTATTGGCTTGCTTGGGTCCTTCATCACGTGGGTCTTCCCCAGGGCTGCCTTAGGACATGGCAGCTAGCTTCCCACCAGGCAAACTATCCAAGAGAGTTCAAGAGAAAGAAAACAAGCCCAAGAGGGAAGCCATGATCTTTTTATAACCTAATCTTGGAAATGACATTCCATTCCTTCTGCCATATTGTAGTCATTAGAAGCAAGTCAGTATGTCCAGCCCATACTAAAGGGGAAGAGATTACACAAGAATGTGAATACCAACAGGTAGGGATCACTGGACACTGACCACAATATTTTTTCCTTTTTTCTTGCTTCCATATTTTCTATCATGTCAATTTTCGACGTGTGTTACTTTTGCAATAGGGAAATAAAAATGTTAGAGCCAATAAAATTAAAGAGAAATTATTCTTATATCAGAAACATTGATCAGAAAAGTCACCTCTCCTTGGTGCTTTCTTAGTAAGACAATTGAATTGACTGAAGACAGGATTTATTAATGACCTTCCTGGCCACGTATTAGATCATGTCATGAGTCCAAGTCTGAGATCGTTAATCTAACAGGGTTTTGTTTGGCTTATAAATTGTTTGCACTGAAAAATTGAAATAGCAAACCTCTCTGACAGTAATATGAATATGTCAGTCTTTCGCGGTTGCCTAACAGCCTCCTTCTTGCTCTGTTCTCGGTAGCATGCTGGAGAGTTCAAACCGGCTTGATGAAGAACACAGGCTGATCGCCAGGTATGCGGCAAGGCTGGCAGCAGAGTCCTCCTCGTCTGTAAGTAGTTTGAGTGGAAGGATTCATCTGTTGGCTTCTGGAGTCCTTGAATTTCATGTTATGTTCACTGTTACCATTATAGCTGATGCCCAGGACAATTTATGCTAATTTATTGTTCATGCATTTGTTGCTAAGTTTGTGGTATCTGGTGGTGAATTTCCAGTTTAAAAATGGCAGATTCGAGGAACAAAACCATATACAGTAGCGTGGCCCTGCAGTCGAGCAGGAAACCCCACGTCCCCCATCACCCAGTGTCAACCCCATAGGAGGACCTGAGGAAAGCGGCAAGGACTGGTTGTGATTTTTTTAAAAATGAATTTAAGGCAGGTGTGTTCAATGAAGTCTCTAGGTTTAAGGCAGAATAGTTGCAAGTGACACTTAAAATATACTAGTAGAGGCAACAGAGCTGATATCTTTTTCCATTTGCTTCTGTCTCTTAGACAGAAGCAACAGTCAGTTTGACACCTTGATTCAGAATTCATCTGTGCTGAACTGAGGGTGAGCTGTGCTCGGGGCATCACAAAGGACAGTGAGTGGCAGGGAAGCCAGTGAGGAAGCTGTTGCCTGCCCCCCTCATGGCAGATGTTGCAATTATCAGAGCTGAGCACTTCTCCAATGATCCCAGATGGGAGCTGCATAATGACCCATTGCACTGGCCCCAGCACTTGCTCTCTGTGACATCAGTGACTGTAGCAATGTTAGAAACTACCATAAGCAAGTCCATAGCAGGCTAAAAAGTGTACTGTCTGGCCCCACAATCAGACATGCTAAAATAGAGATACAATTGCAGTATATGATATCTTAAATGCCATAAATAAAGAACAAATGTGTTAAAGAAAATAAAAATAACAAAATGTGGGAGAACTAGATTTTAGGACAAGCAATCCCTTTGGGAGTCACTGGAAAGGAAAGACAAAACAAGACTTTTGGAAAAACCTCTTTTCCAAGTTTTCTTGCCTTTATCATGCATATACCTCTATAAGCAGAGGGTATGATATGGTAAGATGGATTCGCAATGTGGAATTTTGAGTCTGTGTCCCAGGTCTCCGTGATCATGCAAAGCACCACCTCTTTGAGTTTAGTTTCTTCATCCATAAGTAGGTATCATTATAATTATTATATATGTCAGTGCTGCCTGTTATCAGGGTCCAGTGAGATAATAAACCATACAACAGTGCTGCCTTAACCAGCAGTCACAAAATGGCAGCCTAAAGACCAAATTTGTCCCACAGAAATGTTTTGTTAGGCCCCACAGTATTTTTAAGTCTTTATTGGCTGTCAGAATTTACAGATCAGATGACTTTCCTTAAAACTCTGGATGTTCAGGTTACCCTGAGAGACTGACAAGACCGGGCACATGTTTCTCATGGCAGCAAGCTGCTCTAGAAGAGACAGTCCTCTGTCTGGTCTGGACAGGACAAGAATGCAGCATTTTGCCACAACCCACACCCTTAGCCCCCTTCTCTCATTTAGGTTACCTTGCTGGCCCCTTTCAACACTTGAATTAGTGATCCCTAGTAGGCTGCTAAATCTCTGTGCACATGTTATTATTTATATATGCACTAACTTCTCCAGTCTTTGTTCCATTTTTGTCTCGAGAACATTAGTAACTTGTGTCCCTTGCCTACTTATATCCTATATAACCTTTGTGGATCCATCCTAGGGAAGATATCATCCACACATTAACTCTAGTTCCTTTGTAAATCTCTTCATAATCACATATCAAGAATTGTATGATTAGCTAAATAAATCGTGATTAGTTAAGATGACACCAGATTAGAAAGGAGATAGAATGGCCAATTTACTTGGGTCCATTTCTGTCTGTATAATTCCCAATCAATTAATGTAAAGAGAAAAGCAATGCCTGAAATCCACAACTGGTTCAGATAAGTTTCTACCCTTTATCAATACATAAAATATACACAAGACAGAGAAACTTATGTAGTGAAATCAGAAGAAAAACCTGGATCACAAGTCAAAGCTACCATTTGCCAGACTTAGCTATAGAAAGCCATTCAGGATATGAAACATAGGACCTCAAAATTCCTCATTACCAATGCTAATCATTTCTTTGCCAAGCTAGATGTGAATTAAAAATCATAGAACAGCTTTATAAAAGCCAGACCTTTACTAATTAACCATTCCTACAGTTAGATTTCTGGACATTAAAAAGCAGGCTGAATTTCTCCTTATCTTTTCAGGTGCCATTTTTAAAAGCCTTGCATTCTTCAGTAGAAAGATCAGTTGTGATTTTTAAAAGTTGTTTTTAAAAAATAAAAATTGGCTTGGAGGAATTTTTCCAATGCACTGTAGAGCAAAGAAAGCCAGGCACAGACATGAGTACATAATCTGAAACCATTTTTTAATAAAACAATGCCAAATAAAACCTTGTCTCTATACATACAGATATATAAAGTATGGTATGTTATGATTTAGGATACATACGCTTATATGAAAATGGAGAAAGCTATGACTGCATATATACCAGTTGATAAAGCTGATTGCATGACCAAGAATGATGGGCTGGTGTCTTATGAAGGTCAAAGAAGCAAACAGATACATGCATATGAATCCATCAATATAAAATTATATATATGAATAAAGAAATGCATAAAAATTTGGTAATCAAAAGCAAAAAAGAAAGACTTATGAACTATGACTTAAAAACTGTGAAACTTTGAATTGTACATTACAGTAATGCTGTAGAAAGAGCCATCTCAACACCTATATTGAGAGAATAGTAGCAGCAAGGACAGCTTGGCAAGAATGAAATAGCTTCCCAAAGACTTCAAGCTAGGAAGCTGAAGAACAGTCTTTCCCGTGTTTTGTACATTTGCTTGCAGAATTTTATTCTGCTTTCTGTTCCATAGATGTGCTTCAGATTCACAGAAAAGTTGGTCTTTAGGAGAGGAATGGCAATTTAATTTTCTGTATTTGCTTTTTTTGTTTTGTTTTGATAGAAATAGTTGCCTCTTCCTTGTCTACATATCTCATGACTCCTGTCTTCCCAAATACATAGTTTCATGTTCCCAATATTAAATTGTGTAAACTACGTATTTTACAGCAGCCAACTCAGCAGAGAAGTGCTCCTGACATCTCCTTCACCATTGATGCAAATAAGCAACAGAGGCAGCTGATCGCAGAACTAGAAAACAAGAACAGGTAAGGCTTTGCAGACATGTTAGCTTGTTTGAGCAACTTGTACATTCATTAATAACCTATGGCTGTGCCTTAAAGTCTCCAGGCTTTTCATGCTTTATGCAAATTCAAGGGACGACTTCTACAGTCAGTGATGGTGGCTTCTGAAAAGCTAGTTTTTAAATCTTTAGATCTTCAGAAGCTTCATGAGAAAACTCGTGTGTGTGTGTGTGTGTGTGTGTGTGTGTGTGTGTGTGTGTGTGTACAGTTCTGAGATATTAATTAAATTAATGTTGTCTCTCTAGACAGTCTCATTTCCCTTTTTCTGACATGCTTAATTTCATTCTGGAGCTAGCGAGGCACAAGTTGTCTCTACCACCCAGAGACAAGTAGAACGCTCACCTGGGAGGTTCCCTGTAAGGACCCTGAGCTAAAGAGGCATCTGGGAAGCCAAGGCAGGAGGACTGCTTAAGTTCAGGAGTTCGCAGCCTGAGCAAGAGCAAGACCCTGTCTCTACTAAAAAAAAAATAGAAAAATTAGCCATGTGTGGTGTCATGCGCCTGTAGTGTCCAGCTACTTGAGAGGCTGAGGCAGGAAGATCACTTGAGCCCAGGAGTTGGAGGTTGCAGTGAGCTATGATGACGCCACTTCACTCTACCCCAGGCGACAGAGTGAGACCCAGTCTAAAAAAAAAGGCATCTGGAGCAAGTGACACCACCATCACCCAAACACCTCCACCTCCAGCCCAGCCCAACAGCAGGTCCTTCTGTTCAGCACAGATTGGTTGACAGTCTACCTCCACAGCATACACCCAAAAACTGTCCACTTCATTTCCACCACCACCCAATCCAGCCTGTCCTTCTTAAAAACATCAATCATATCATCTCATTCCCAGGTCAAACCCTCTAGTGATTTCCCATCACACTTTCATTAAAACTCCCTCCTCTTACCATGGCCTGCAGGGTCCTACCTGAGCTGATTTCCTGCCTGCCTTTCCAGCCTCAGCTTACCTTATTCACCTCACTCCAGTCTCATGGCACTTCCTCTGCCTTACAGCCGTTGCACTAGCTGTTCTGTTCTCTAGAAGGCTCTTCCCTGAGTTCTCTGCATGGAGGGCTTCTTCTCATCATTTAGGTGTCAGCTCAAATGTCACCTCCTAAAAGACCACCTGTCTAATCTTGCCCACTGCACCCTACCCCAGAAACCGTTCTCTATTACATCCTCCTGTGTGTGTCTGTTGCACTTATAAGTGTCTAAAATAACTGTATCTATGTGTTTGTTTGCTTATTTATTGTCTGTCTTTCCTGACTGAAATGCAAGTTCTTTGAGAACAGAGGCCACACCAAATGGCCCCTGGGACCCAGAACCCTGCCTGGTACATTGTAGAAGCTCAGTAAATATATACTGAGTGAGAAAATAATGAATAGCTGAGTTGAATCTCAAACTCAGTGATGAGTAGGCCCAACATAGGAACAGTTTGCTCATTGTATATTTCTTCGAAAAGCACCCAAATGTTTTCATGCTAAATCTCATTCTTAAACACTGATGTGACATCTGAGGTCAAACTGGTAAAGTAAAGGAGGAGGTTGTGATCATTATTTCATGCCCAGAAAGTTTGACCTGAGAATTTGGGAATAAATGATCAAAGTATTCTTTAAAGTTCTACAGAAAAAAAGTAAAAAGGAAGATGCGAACTCTGTTGGCACATTTTCATATCTTTTCTAGTAAAAAAGCTTTTGGCTTAATTGTCTTAGGACCTGGTGCTCATCATTAGGAAACCACAAATTAAAACAGAAATAGCTTCATCAATGTGACACCGTGACTCCATAGCCTTTGAAACTGCCACTCTACTCTCACCCCCAACGAGATGTGCTCACATCAGTTTGCCACATGTGCTCCCTCTCAATTTATCAAGGAATAAGAGGCAAGAATTAAGAAGGGAGACAGTAGAAACACGGAGAATTAGAAAAAATTAGAATTTGTTCAGGACAGTCACAAGTCTATAAAATTACCTATTCTATTTTGTATAACATTTATTATATCTATTATGTGCAAATACTTGTACTCAGTCAGAAAAGGTGTTGACAGAAGGGAGTGGTTTAAATGAGCAAAGGCACTTAAAATCTGGTAGGAGAAATGACCCAAAGAAAGGAAACAGGTAGTCGAGGGACACAGGTAAAAGAAGGAACAGAGAAGCATTGGAGAAAGCACGTGAGCTGAGCTAGTGGGCCTGAGTGCTCAAAGCAAATAGTGTAAAAGAACCACTGTGGACTCTCAGGTTGGTGGAAGGGTTGTGTGAGTGCTGATGGTGATGAGGAGAGGTGAATAGAGGGGCGACGTACAGATGTTGTCTCGACACATTACATCAATTTGGGCACCAGAAAGGGCACAGAAAGAATAAAAGAAAAGCAAAGAAAAATGGACCAGTTTTAAATTCTTGACAATTAGATTTAACCCCAATTTCCAACTTCTTTAAAACAAAACATTATATTGCTAACCTTAGCAAATGTTAGAATTGGAACGTGGAGGGTGTTTAATTCTCTTTTAGTCAACAAAGTAATACTATAATATGGGATAGGAAAGGTTACTCAAAATGACTCAGTCAGAATGAATACGTGTCAATAAATCAGTGAGTGTCCCATAATCAAGTCAGCAGAGAAGAGCTAAAGAAGAAAGGATTAAAGGAGAGATAAAATCAACCATTTAATCTGGAATTAGAAGGCTATGCCAGCTTGAGGCCTGACTGAACTATGCCAGAGTTGAGGCCATTTTCTGGAGAAGGACCTGGCTCTGTCTACAGCCCATTCATTCAGTTTCTACCAGAGGTCATCCCACACCCCCTTCTCCAACCCTAAGTCCCTTTTCTCTAAAACATAGTTTGATTGCGACCCAGCAAGGAGCCATCCAGTGGGGACAAGACCACAGCCAGAATTAATAACATGATTAGAGCTTCCAAGTGGCAGCAGGAAGAAACCTGGGTCTTTGTTTTGAGGTGTTGAAGAGAGAATAACAACAACCTTATGTATTTATGGCACGTGTGTACACATATTATTTCATTTCACCCTCAGAACAGCTCTGTAAGGTAGGCAGGGTGACTATTATCATCCCCATTGTACAGATTAAAATTAAAAAGTGAGGTGTCATTTCTACCCTTTTCCCCCAACATGACCCACTTTACCATCATTGTGGTCTAGCTTGTGTAGGGTAAACTTGATGGACAAGGTAGGTTTTTAGCTGGACATTTCAAGACAGTGAAATTTGGCAGTGAAAGATGGGAGATAGGATTATGGGTAAAAACATACACAGACATTTGAGAAAAGCCGTGAAGACAATTGCCAGGCAGCACCAAGGGGCTGAGATGAAGAGTGAAATGGCAGCATTAGTATATGAGGCTTGCACACCAGGCCAAAGAATTTGAATTTTATCCTGTCATGATGGACAGCAGTGATCAGGCAAGTGACAGAATGTCTGCATGTTTATGGCAAAACAATCAGCTTCCTAAATATGCAGCTTTCGTTTACAAGGGATTGACTAGAAGCTGGTGGGAAGTGATGGGGACCTACATGAAATTGATGGTACCAGAAATAAAAACAAAGGAAATAAAACAGGAGATGACTATACAAAAGAATAAATATTGCTGGAATGTTAATTAATAAGATTCTCTGGTTATTCATTTCTTAGCTTTCTATAAGGGATTCTAGATTTTTCAGCCATAATCTTTATATAAGTCAGATTTCACTAGCAGCCCTCTTTTCTTTCACTCTCTGGTTCTTTCCTTCCTCCTGTCCTTCTGTCCTGGGGTGAAGAGCAAAGTCAGAGGTTGGGGGTAGGAATAAGGGATAAAATGTCAAGGTCAAAGAAGGTCTTTGTGCACTATCGGAAGGAGAAGGTCAAACCTGGCCTGATTTCCCACAAGTCCCAGCATCACTGCTACATCCCTTCTTAGAAAGAAAAGTAAAACTCCACAGCCCCCAAGTATCTTGTTTGCAGCATGAACCTGCTCTTCCACTTCTCCAGAGCACTTTGTTTTCTCTTCCACTCCTCTGCTTCCACCCAGGCATGAGGATAGCACACTTGAGGGGAAATTAGGACTTCTCTTGAGGAAATACTCCAGGGATATCTGCCTGCATGTAGGTCTATTTCTGCTTCCAGAATCAATAGGAAGCTTCATGAATGTCCTAGTAACCCTGGCTGTGCCTTGGTACCACTCTTACGGCTTATTTCCTTGTGTGTTTTTGGATTGCGCTCTCTGCATGCATGTTTTTAAGGACCAGAAAGAGAAAAAAGAAATAGGAATGAGAAGAGATGGCAGCAAGAGAGCTTCATCTGTCCCTGAGTTCCTTTGTGGCTCCTAGAGCTCTCCACCCCTTCTCTCATCAGCAGCCAGTCCACGCTGAGCTCATCTCTCTAAGCCAGCAGCCTCAGACCCTCCAAAGATCCCAGGGCCACGTCCCAGAAGCTCATCTGGGGCACATTCCTGCACTGTGGAAACTTTCCCAGGGGTCCCTTGTCTCCAAGGTGATGATTAACTCAATAATCAGTTCCTTGAGCTTAAGGAGAAGATAGAGCTCCTCACTTCACTTATGATTCTGTCTACTTAATTAATTCATGCACATTTCTGTGATGGTCTTTAGAAGATAATGCTTCCCTATAGCACCCTTGGAGGAGCCAGTCAGTATTAGGAGGAACAGGAATCTTCACATTACATTGTATGAGTCACAGCCTGCCTTGGCTAGACCTGTTGAAGGAAGTATCGGAAGTCGGAGGCAGTCTGACATATATGCGCTTGGGGGCTAGTCAGCCTAGCTTCAAATCACCTCTGGCACCTGCTTATTATTGAACTTGGGTAAGTCTTTTAAAGAGTCTGTGCCTTGATTTCGTCATTCATGAACTAGAGATGATAATGGTACCTATATATAATAGAATCATTATTGGATTAAATAAAATAAGCTTAACAACGACAGCACCATTTATGAGTACAGACTAAGCACTCGATGCACATTACGTATCTCTTCATTACTTTTTCTTACCAGAGCTGCTACTCTCCTTTCCTTCCTTGGGCTACATGGTTCTGTCTTTACAACCCACAAGGAGAACTAGTGGGAGTTATAAAATATCAGGATCTTAGCCCTGGAGGAAATCTTGGAAATCCTGGTGCTCTGATTTTCAGGCTGAGCTCTCTGGTACCCTGGGGGCTCTGCAGAGGCACCTGAAGGGGGGGAGGAGGGGCTAGCAGCAGAGGGGTCCACTCTTTAACCAGAGCAGCCCCCTCAACTGTCTCACATATTGGTTTCCATGGAAGATTTCTTTTAAGGAAAGTTTTCCACCATGGAACACCAAGGGGTACCAAAAAAGGTGAAAAGCCACTGAATTATAGTCCAACCTTCTCACCATGCTCACAAAAGGTATAATGACTCACCGGTGGCTGGGTGCGGTGGCTCACACCTGTAATCCTAGCACTCTGCGAGGCAGAGGAGGGAAGATTGCTTGTGGTCAGGAGTTCGATACCAGCCTGAGCAAGAATGAGACTCTGTCTCTACTAAAATAGTAAAAATCAGCCAGGCATGGTGGCACATGCCTGTAGTCCCAGCTACTAGGGATGCTGAGGCAGGAGGATTGCTTGAGCCCAGGAGTTTGTGAGCTAGGTTGATGCCACAGCACTCTAGCCTGGGTCACAGACAGAGCAAGACTGTGTCTCAAAAAAAAAAAAAAAAAAAGACTCACTGGTAATTAGCCTCCTGATTCTGCTGTGTTTGTGACACAGGCAGTTATAAATTAGACTTTCAAATGGAAGGCTACTCCCTTGCTCACCTTGTTCACCTTCAATTCTTGGTGTTCTATCCTGTCATACTGGCTCTTGTGCATTTTGTTGAGTAGGAGACTGACCCCACCCCCAGCCCCCAAGAATATGTGACCTGTAACCTTGCTTAATGGCTTCTGACTGGCTTAGGGATAATTTGCCTTGCACAGGTCTCATATCCTTTATGGCCAGGCTAATGTTCACCCAAATGCAGGGAAGTCCAGGCTCCAACATCAATAATAGACTGACACGTCTCAGCCCCCAACAGAGGTCACACCAGTAACGCTCTATGTCACAGACTCAATTACAGTGAATCCTTTTAAAAGCACTTTCCTTCTAAAGCTTCCTCCATTGTTAAGGCTTAGAGTGTTAAGAAAAAAGAGAAAGAATTTTGCCCAACTGGGAGTTTCTCAGATAAATTCAGAGAGCAGAATTTCTTTCTTGTTGAGAAAATGAGGTTATTTAGTTTTGTAAAATGACCACCATTTATCCTTATTTTCCCTCCAAGTGCCCTTTCTTGGTAGCTGCTGGTACTTTACGGTGTCATAAATAATAGAGGATCCATTTTTGTCTCTTAAGCCGTGTGCTCTTCAAAGTTGAACACATTACCACAGCATCCTGTTACTTACTAGAGAGATTACTGGGTCCTGGTGCTAACACTGAACAACACACTACAGAACCTTCAGGGTTTGGATGTGCTGGACATGAAGTCAGTCTTCCCCTCACCCACAGCACCCCTCCCCCCCCCCCCCCGCCCCCGCTAGCTACAGCTAAGGCCTCATAAACACAGTGAGTCTGTTGGTTAGTGAAGGTCAGTTCTGCTCCTTAATAGGATGGTCCCTTCTGTCTTTATTCTGGTGGCCCTGATCCGTTTTGCTGTTAGTATCCTGGAAGTTAATGGGCCCTAATTTCTCACCTTCCTCCTCTCTCCCAAGAGAAATCTTACAGGAGATCCAGAGACTTCGGCTAGAGCATGAACAAGCTTCTCAACCCACACCAGAGAAGGCACAACAAAACCCCACCCTGCTGGCAGAACTCCGGCTCCTCAGGTAAGAGAGGGCACCCATGTCATCGCAGGGAGTATAAATGTGTGAGATCTTTAATAAAGTCTAATAGTGTCTAACCAGAAAACAGGCTTTAGCCACCGTAGCTGCTGATGCTTGTTTGTTTTTTCATAGCACACACCTAGTTGCTGAGATTTGGGGGTTTGGAGAGAAGCTGTTTGCATTTTACTTTTGTTTGACACAGAGAAAAGGAAATAGTGTTCTGGATCTAAAGATCAAAAATAACATCTCTCACTGGAAAAAATTTGAACTCAGCTATTTTATATATTTGCACTATCAACAATGTGTTTATATTATAAATGATCAACAAAACAAATGTACGACTAATAAACATCACAGGTTTTTAAATTTATATAACCCATAAGAAGGCGTCTGATTTTTTTCTAAATCTTCATCCCTAATAGCTTTATTAAAAATCTCAAAGACCTTAAAAAATAGACCTCATACCTTCTTGTTCTGTAAATGAACTTAAGAGCCTGGTTTTGTTTGGTCTGTCATCATTAAATATTTGAGTTGGAAGGGACCATAGAAGGTCATCTGATTTAGCCCCTGCATTCCAGTGCACTGCTCAGAGTCAGAAAACCAGAGAGTAGTAGGTTTTGGATAACGACTGTGGACTCTTCCACTACCTCCGTGTTGCAAAATGGAAGTGTTGCTTTGGGCTCTGCATCAGACTAGCTTAGTACCATGCCTTGAAAATGGCACGTACTCAACTGTATTTGTGTAGCAAACAACACAAAAATAAATTCAAAGACATCCATCATAGAAATGTCATACTGATCTTTCACAAGGCACCTTTAGTTAGCAAGTATTACATTCTTTTCATCTTTCAGTTTGGGTGCCAGGTACATTCCAGGTATATCTATTACTCAGAGTCATACTTTTTATAGTAAGTACAAATGCCTCTTCTCAGAAACTCTAGCCAGAATGAGTGCCATATTCTTCCTCCACACAAAGAGACTAAATGAAGCAGATTCTGTATGACTATGTTTGGATTTTATCAAGTCCCTATTCATTGCAGTCATGAATGTTTCTGGGGGCTCCATCCCAGCCCTGCTGTTCAGACACATTGATGCCGGAGCCCTGCAGCTTATAGGCACTGCTTGATGTGAACAGATAACTTCATACTTTAGAATAACAAAATAATTTAATGCAAGAAACAGAAATTCTTCCTTCTCAACCTATATGATTTCTGGTCCTACCTCCAGAGATATGTATTAGAAATCCTTGCACATTCTACTACAGAAGGGGTGAAAATGAAAAGAAGGAAAAAGTGATGTTTCATATCATCATACTCATCCTCATCCTGAATGCATTTATAAGTGAATTTCTGCTTGAAAGTATCTTTTGCCTAACAGGATTATGTTCAAGTTGAAAGTCAAGTCTATGTACACAGTAATACATCTGAATAAACCAGCTTGGAAATAGTCATTCATCTCCACTTCAGTTACCTTGTCTCTGCCTGAAATGTTCTTTAGACCTCTTCCATTGGTCATCCCATTCTCTATTGGAGGGAGGATGACTAGGAGTTTTTCACAAGCATTTTCATCAGTTCCTCCTGTTTAGCTTTTGCTTTCAAAAGTATTTGGTTCCATCGGGATGGTACAGTCTGGGAAGGCATCTTGATATTCCCAGTTCACTGATGATCCATTTTTCAACTTCTATTTCTGCTTTCTTGATGTTGCCATCTTGGAACAGACTGAAAATTCTAATCATCCTTCCGGCCCTGACTTGCGGGCATCCCATGACCCCAGCTGAGCCCAAAGGTACCCTAAGGAGTCTGGATTTACCAGAAACTTCTGTGTTTTTAGCCCATACCCAAGGCCTGAAGCCTGAGACACCTAAACCCCAACTGATTTGCTTGCCTGCCTCCACATTCTACATGTTTCTTCTACCTGTAAGAAGAAATACCCTCCCTTGAATAAGTATTTCTCTAAATACTTATAAACCACTTTTTCTGTGCTAAGCATTGTCATAATTTAGGAATTTTACATACACTCTCACACCCCAGGTTAAGAAACCCTGCTCAAGGTATTCTAAATTTTATCTTTTCATAATTTCAGACTTTCAAAGAGCTACAAAACAGTGATGTCTTGCAAACCTTAGTTTGCATGGAGGGTGCCCACGTGAAACAGCCACATGAACTCCTTGTAGTTTTTATAATGGTCTTCTCCATTATCTCTTTCCCAAGTCTCTGCCTGAAAACCAACAGAAGAAATTTCTTTCAGCTGTGAGACATGGGAGGTGGAGAAGGCAGTGGAGCTTTGCTCTTTATTAACACAAATTTCCTTTCTAAATAATTGTGTTTCCCTTTTTATTTAGCCACAAGGAAACTGAAAAGCATTTGCAGCCAGATCTGACAATGCAGAAGAGTATAAGATAGGCATTCCTTCGTGCTATTCTGACACTTACTATACACTAAGCTCTACATACATTGTCCCAAGTAATTGCTATAACAAACCTGGGAGATAGACACTATTATTATCCTCCTTTTATAGATAAGGGAAACTGAGAGTCACAGAAGTTAAATAAAAGTTGTAGACATCATAACCCTTCACCCCTAAGCACTTCATGTATGTATTTTCTAAGGAAAAAAAGTTCCTTTATATAATCATGATGCCATCCTCAAATTCAGGAAAGTTAACCTTAATATACATTACTCTCTAATATAAAATCTAGGGTAAAATTTTGCCAATTGTCCCAACACTGTCCTAAAAGAATGTTTTAATACACATACAAAATTAGAAATAATCTTACAATTTAAGATTGTAAGGTATTCCTTTAGAGATGAATACATTTAGCTCTAGGAAAATGAAATCACTATTTAGTCCTTGTTTTCTTACTGTCCTTGGAATGGTGGAGGCTACACCACAGATTCATTATTAGACCTGCATTTGCTAACCACAGGTGTAAACACTTACAGAGAAAAAGACATTATTAAATAATTTTTTTTTAAAAAATTTAATTCAATGTCATTTTGAAGAGATTACTGCTGTAAGACAAATGCACAAATAAGACTTTTTAAAATGTGACTAATTCTAAATTAATACCAGTTAACTTTTTCTGATAGTTTTTAAATGCTTCTATTAGTATTTCTCACCTATAATATTCAAATTTTGCTTTAACCTTCTTCCCAACATGTTCTTGTGGCCAAAAGGCCAAAAATCACAGAGCAATAGCAAGAGCAGAACTAGAAATAAATCAGAAACATTATCTACTCTTGTACCAAGGCCTATTGTGGATGTACTTGGAACACCATGTGCAGATGAGGTCAAATAAAAAGCTAATGGATTTGTCATTGAAAAATTTTTTTGAATGGGGCAAGACATTCAAAATTAGAGTGCTTCAGCCCTGGAAGACAAAGACTAAAATAAGATGCTATTAAAGCCTATAAAATTATGATGTTCCTCGTCCTCTGGATTCAGAAAAGAGACAATTGTAAAGGAAATCAAAGGAAGGCTTGCTTCAGGAGCAAGCCATAAGTGGCAATAATAAGTAAAAATATAAATATATTTAAAAAGGATTGTGAAATGTTTATAAGTTTTAAATTTATAATTTATTATAGAGAAGGCCTATATGAAAGTAAATTAGAAACGTCTCCTTTATATCCTTCACCTGTCCTCCCACAAAATATCTTTCAGCTGGATGAGTCATTGACCTGACTCACTGTGACATTTTTATATTGGCAGTTTTTCATTTCAGGGTCTCTGCTATAGCTCCACTTAATATGGTATCTATGCCATTGAGTCTAGCCATAGCTATTCATACATGAATACATACATGTTTAAAGCATCCACACATTTTTATAATGTAAGTGATAATATTTCAAACTCAAACAGGAGCCTTTGAGACAAGAGAAAATTGTATGTATTACTTATTCAGTAATGATCATTCAACAATGGATATGAAATTGATTTGAAAAGCATACATATACTTCAGAAATGTGAACCATTAATATTCCTCTTCATACTATTTCATTTCTTTCCCCCTTTAAATATTTTTGGTACCTCTTAGAGTCAACATAAATGATAGAGTGCAAATTGGCCTCACTGGTTTCCATTCTTGCTGACAGTTTAATATAAAGTCTGCAAACCAAAACAAAATTAAATAAACATAAACCTTATATATCATTTTCAGTTGTAGAACAATTATGTAGGAACTCCTTTATTATGACTCCACTTTATGAAACCAAACCCAATGCAAAAAATTTAGATTGACTATATCTATGTACTCTTAATATTTCACTTCTAAAAGCACCTCATTGCGTGCTGAGGATAGAAGAGATTAAAAATATACTTTTCTAAATCCCATTTCCAAATACTAAGGTAATCAGTATTTTCTGTGGGTTCTTGCATTTGGGGACTCTGCATGATCAGCCTTTTTCAGTGACAATTTGAAATTTTGTTGTCTCAAGGAAACCCATGGCACAGCACAGGGCCCACTACCTGGCAAACATTTAGAATATATTTCATTTGATGGTTATTTCATTCACAGTATTAATAGAAAGGTAGAATTGTCTGAAATGATTTTAATTCTGTTTAAGTTTAGTGTGACTTCTAACAAACAAAAGAACACCTCAAGCTGTAATTGTTCATTCATTTAATGACAGTTCCCCGCCTGGTAACCATGTCAAAGGCCCAGAGATGCCCTTTCTCTGATAGACCACTAGTCCTTCAAGAAGGGGAAATTAGCTCAGAGAGTTAAACGCTGCTTCTGATGGCAACTGCTTCTTTCTTAGACAGCGCAAGGATGAGCTGGAACAGAGAATGTCTGCTCTCCAGGAGAGCCGGAGAGAGCTAATGGTGCAGTTGGAAGGTCTCATGAAGCTACTAAAGGTAAGACATGTTAATTAAATGTTTCCTAGACCTATTACCATGGCATTTGTGAAGATTTTTTATAATTACTATATGCGATTTCCCCAAAAGTTTCAAACTCAGGTGTAGAACTGGTTTTTAGACCAATGAAACAGTAGCAGTCAATTATGGAGTTCATTCTTGTCCATTTCCTGGAACCAGACTGCTGACAGCCTTCATGGGGCAACTGCTTCTTGGCTTATTTCATTTCTTTATGTCCTTGAAAGTAATAAAACTGGATTTATTTAGAAATATTTTATATTTAATAGCTTTCTGCAATTCTGATTAAATTGAACAGAAGCTAATGTCTAATTCAGAAAATTAAGATACAGTCATTAAATAATTTTGGTGATTATAGTTTTATTAAGTAAGAGGAATGACTTTGTTGATTTCAGTAAAATATTTTATCCCATCTGTGTGGCTTTAATGGTAAGTCATGTGATTTCTAGTGGTCTCAAATGCAAACTATAAATGAGAATATCTCCTTGCTCTTCTGTGAATATTTTATTAATAAGATGATCTGTAGAATACTGTAGTCTATTTTTCTCGTTGGGAAGTGGCATTCTTCTTTTAGTAAAACCTTATCCCTTCTTCGGTGTATATTAAATTATATTTCAAGTCAAAAGTAGACAAATTGTGGCCACAGTCAGCCCAGTAGAAATATCAGTGCTGCGTGATCATCCTGCCTGATGTAAACAGGCATGAACCAGTATGGACTGGAACTGCGACATGCCAAAGGCAGGAAATGAAACTTCTGATAGAGGCACAATGAAGGGATGACCCTAGGCAGCTCCCTGCTGAGACAGGATGTCCTGACTTCAGTCCGTGAGTC
Organism: Lemur catta; assembly: GCF_020740605.2. Lineage (NCBI taxonomy): Eukaryota > Metazoa > Chordata > Mammalia > Primates > Lemuridae > Lemur > Lemur catta. The sequence goes on from NC_059143.1 coordinate 25,465,998, forward strand.
CCCCACATCCCCGACACACCATCATTTGTTGCTTTTATTTTGTCCGTCCTTCCTTTCTCCCTTTCTGTCTTTCGTTTGTCTTTCCTTTTACTTTTCGTTTTTCTTTGTTTCTTTCTTGCTTTGTTCCTCTCTCTTTCCTTCTTTATTTCTCTTCTTTAACAAACGTTTGTTGAAACCTACTGTGTCTCAGACACTGCTCTTCTAACATTCCTTTCTTTCGTTTTCCTTACTCTGTTTTATTCTTTGGTTCCTTGGTCCGCTTTTCCCATCATCAGTGTCCTCTTTAACAATCAGTGCTGGGAACACTTTATCTTCACTCAAACGAATTTACTTTTTGGTAGATTAGCCATGTAAAGTGTAGAATTCATCGTGGTTTTTTTTTTTATTTTCATTTTTTTTTTTTTTTTTTACCTATGTTAGTCAAGGCAGGACTAGATAATAACCTGCTGCTGTTTCTGGCCTATTATATCATAACCCAGAAATGCTCTTTCTACTTTCCTTTCCAAATATACCAAATGAAGAGGACTGAATCCCTTCACTAAATGACAGGAAGCTCTGAAAACTGCCCCCTATGTTCCTATAACATCTGTCACCATAATGGTGACACTTTCACTGTGGAACAGGAGTCTATTCACCACCAGCCATCTCGGTATCAGCCTAGCCCAACTGAGCACAGCCTTCGTATCAAAATGTACAAACACCAGGATAGAGAGACAGATCATGTTGAAAGATGGCTGAAAAGATCCTCTTTCCATGGAGGAAAGACATGGTTCTATAGTCTCAAAGACCTAGGTAGACTTAGAGCCATAGTCACTGAGGAGGCAGAGGCCCGGACTTGCATCAAAGCCACGTTGATGTTTCCCCCATCTCGCATTCCTTCACGCTGTATACATGCTCTTATCGGAACCCTGGGTAATCTAACTGTTATTGATTCAATCTTTCTGTAGGAAGAAGAACTGAAGCAGGGAGTAAGTTATGTCCCCTACTGCAGGTCTTAACTAACAGTGGAGGGGCCTGCCGACCTGCCGTTTTCTCATTGCTTTTGCCTCTAATGTATGTTCATGCTTCAGTTTGGAAAGAGAAAAAAAAAATCATACTAATTTGCTTCCTTTTCAACGTAGTGCTTGAATTAAGAGATATAAAATTGAGCATTTTTTATAACTATCACTACTATCAGCATCAAAAGAAGAGCTATTACATCTCTTAGAAGAGGGAACAAATTGTCATTTGTCAGAAACTTTTTAGATCCCCAAGGGTAGAAGTTTCAAACCAGTCTTATGCTTTTCAGGGCTGTTGATCTGACCCTTCTCTTAATACCAAGACACCTGCCACAGTCACTAGAGCTACACTAAGGTTCATATCATCTCAAAACCCACAGCATTTAGAAGCTAACCTCTGTATCATCTCATGCTGTGAATATTCAGTTCACTTTCCATTTTACTGAAAATGTGTGGAACTTCTTTTTATAAAAATGGGGCAATTAAATCTCTTCATCACATAATTATTAAGCCCTGTTCCCCACTGATCACCAAAATGTGCTCAATCTTATGAAAGACTGTATTCAGTAACTGTTCACTTCCCATCTTTTCGGTTTTTCCCTAAAGCAGAATCCCTACTGTTGGTTGACAATAATCTCTAAAGAAGAGGTAATTTTCAGCCTTTCTCTTATCACCAAGAACCTTTCTGCTCTGAGAGTTCAGGTCATTACATACACTTTTTTTTTTCTGGAAATAGGGGCAATGTGACACTATCCATAGTCTAAACTGGAGCACTGTCTGAACCCGTGGTCGGGTTCAAGAGCCAGCAGAGGGAGCAGCATACAGGACAAAAAATTAAATTAAATTAAATAGAAGCAAAATAAAAGCAGCTTTAATTTCAAGTGCATGTACCAAGCTGTGTATGACAATATATCCCACTTACTAGCATTATTAAAAAGTTTTATATTATTTCCATGGAGCAATTAGAACCCAGCCTGTCCAATTTCAACATATCTTTTAATTCTTCTGTATGCTCTTTGCTATTATTCATTGTGTGTGTTTGTGTGTAACCAAGAATGTTTGCAAAATGCTGGACACATTTTTACCCTTCATTCCCATGGTCTGTAAAAAAGGAAAGTGTAAAATCAATCTGTAATGTCAGACAATAAAGACAATGTATTACATTATTTTGTATTTTGTGAAAAAAATTACTTTACCAAAGGAAAGTCAAATTTTAATAAGAGACAGTCCCTCTGGGTGAAGGACACGCAACATTTACAGCCTGTATAATTGCCCATCAATGCGTACATGGGGTATTGCTATTGTGCTTCTGATACACTTAGATCATGGTAGAGAAAAAATGCCTTTCTCATGGTACTCCTCTTTGCAAATGGCTTCTTTTCTTTCCTGTCTCTTACTTAGCATGTACAGTAAAAAAAGGAAATAAGATTCAAATATAACCTTTCTCCTCCTAGTGGAGAAAGAAGGCAATGGTCATGTATTCTATCAGCCTTGCATTAGCCATTTCCCTTGGAGATCGCTTCCCTACCATTTCCCAGGCAGCCCGTTCTTAAAAGGCTCCTGCAGACCAGGAAGTTCATAACAGATGGATGCACAGAGCCAAGCTATGGCAGTGTAAGGAGGCACCTTTGCCCCCCCCCAACCTTCCACCTCGGAGCCCCTCTGCAGCGTCTGCATCTTGGGAGGTCGGCCAGCAGGGGTTCATCAGCATAGGCACCTAAGGCCATTAGTACCCCCATCCAGATGTCTGCAGTGCACTGTCGGGCGGTGGGAGAGTTTGCCCCTTTTACTTACCTCTTTGTTTGCTTTTATACGCAAGCCTCTTTTCATAAAGGACCTGAGGCAGCTTACAACAAAACGTATAAACAGCAACTTCATAAAACTGAAATAGAACAAGGGAAAACTAAAGAACAGAAAATGTGAATATGCTAGTCGTAAAGGACAAGGGTGTTACTCTGAGCTCTCCGGCAATGAAGCAAAAAAGGAAAATATAACCAGTGGTTTTATCAGTACAGAAATAGCACTTCTCAGGGGAACAAAATTTCTGTTGGTGTAAAATATAAAAGAAACTTTTCACTCAGAGCTTTCTAGAAGGAGTACTGAATAATAAAATGGGAAAATGCAGTCATAGATTTCATGTGGCTGTTTCTTATACTGACCTTCAGTCAAAATTAAAGACAGAACCCCATAAATCTTAACGCTATAGAGGCAGTTCTACAAAGAAATAAATAAATGCTTGTCCAAATATATAGGCTTCCTGTGGTATAACATGATCTAAGGAGAGAATTTAGAGGTTTTAGACTGGCATCTGCTTCTAAATTCTGTTTTTATTTATGAGCCTTTTCCCTTTGGGGACATTCTTTTTGTAAAACCAAACTTAAACACCCCACACAAAAAATTGTGCTTGATTTAATGACTTCTACTTGCTTTATCATAAGTCTGTGTGGTTCAATGTAGTGTTTTATTATACTGGTATATACAATTCCTACTTACATTGTTTCTTGTTAGAGGTAATGCATGAATTTATTCCCCTTGAGGAGAGAACATGAATTTTCAAAAGTAGTGCCTGTAATATAATATGATATATGGTATCACAAGCAATAAATTTTTTTTACAAAACTTGAATTGAAGTTATCCTACCCTCTTTCTTCTTTGTGTATCTTTAAGATTTATTGAAAGAACCATGAAAAAAACACTCATAAAATGCTTAAAAATGAGGGCAGCGGGGATGTAATTGCAGTAACAATATGTTACAGAGTGTCTGGTGTACTTCCAGTTCCAAATATTACATACCAGTCTAAAACTAAGTATCCTGACTTTGAGTCCAGAAAGTAAGGTCTCAATAATAATTTTCTTAGAAAGGTTATTGGAACTGAATCACAGTGGTTTCAGCTCTTTGCTCACAACTGTAAGATCTTGAGTAAGTCGATTAACTTCCTGGGAATCTGTTTCAAATATACTGATGATACATGGCTCAGAGAATTGCTGTACTGAATTTAAAAGATAACGGATGTGAAAACATTTTGGAAAATACTATATAAATGTCAAATATAAGTATAAATATATGTAAATATGTATACACATGCACATATATAAACTTTTCAAACTTGGCCCATATTTTTTGTACATACACACTAACACTAACACACGTTCACTTTTCTTCTTTACAGGGAACTAACAGTGTCTCTATCAGGGGAAGAAATTTGAACAGGACTTTTAATTTGTTCAGATCTCTTGTAATTACTTTTAACAGTAGGAAACAGAGTCATTCTTATTTAACAAAAAGTGACAGAACCAGTTCAGTAAGATCATATTTTTCCATTTCTGGGACTATCAGATACAATCCTAGATATGCTAATATCTGCAGAGTGTTGCTTTCACCCAAATTTGAGTACATATTTTAAACAGCTAATACAGTGAAGGGCTGAAAGTAGCAGATGTTCTGTTCAGTGCGCAAATAAAACATGCAAGACTTTTTCTGAAAGTTTTATTTATAACATATTTTTGTGTAAGAGAGGTGATTAGTACAGGGTGCATATTTTAGTCAAGGATCAAAATTAAGTCTGTGTTAATTTTCAGGGCTTTTTTTTCAAATTTGCAATGAGGATTCATTTTGAAAACTACATTTTCAACTTTGGAATCAAGTTGTTCTTTATTTGGGGGGATAATGTATGTACATTAGTATTACGTTAAATAATATAATTGTACTATTTCGGTGGGGAAAAAAAATAAAAAGAAAGTCAAATATCTTTCCAAATTCCATCACCTGCCCCCATTCTCTTCTCTGTTTATAATTGAATGGTCCAATTAATTCAGGAAATCGTAGTTATCAGGTTCCTACTTCTTCCAAACACGTTATGGAATACAAGCAGGCCAGAAGTGACCAATTTTACCAGGTGGGGTTTCACCTTCCTGCCTTTCCCTTGCTCAGCCTCCCTGGTGGGTATTCTATGGAAGAGTGAACCAGTCAACAGGGAGAGAGGGGATAATTCACCTCACCAATAATCAACTGCAATATGAAGATTATCATCTCATGTTCAAAAACTGTACCCTCCCAGACTCTCTCCCTCTCTCTCACCATTTTTTTAAAAATTAAGGATTAATTGATTAATTCTAGAGAAGTAAAAATTATTTCTCTGCTTAAAAACCTTGGAAGAGGACCCTCTAGTTCAGGATAAAGTCTACACTGGAGGCCTCCAAGCTCGGCTCTCCCTTCCCACTCCCATTTCTCTCTGCTCCCTGCAGTCAGCCTGGTTGCTGGAGCCACACTGGCCTTCCTGCCAAGTCCACAATACACCTCACACTTCCTCTGCCTCATGCTATGCCAAGGCCCGAAGGCTCTCCTCTCCTCTCCTCCCAAAACTTCCTCTCTTCTGCCTGGAAATCTCCACTGTCAAAACCAAAGTCAAATGATGCCTCCTGCCTGACGACTCTGAATTAATCTCCTCCTCTTTATTTCCACAACACTTTGTATACAACAATCTCTTTTAAAAGGCCAATTATAGGCTGGTTGCGGTGGCTCACGCCTGTAATCCTAGCACTCTGGGAGGCCGAGGCGGGCGGATTGTTTGAGTTCAGGAGTTCGAGACCAGCCTGAGCGAGAGCGAGACCCCTGTTTCTGTGTCCAGGCTGCCAAGTGCAACCAGACATGACCAGGCTGCATTCCTGGCCACACCTAAGGGGCAGGCTCTTCAGGTCTGGGGGCAGGGGAGTGCATAACACGCTACTGCTTCGCCAGGGTGTGCTGGCTCAACAATTAGACATTGGTTCCTTTCCTTGAAGCACCCCTCATTTCTAGTGCTGGGTAGAAACCAAAATGCTTCCTGGAAAAAAAGAATCAGAAAATTTATGGATCTTGTCAGACTTTTTAAAAATTGATACAATAGCAGGTTGAGTAGGCTCTGAGGATGGCGTGTGGAAATTAATTTTTCATTTATTCTCTAGGAAGAGAGCTATTTTAAATTTGCCAAGTGTGATGTATGTTTTCCTTCTTCCATAAATCAACTCTCTTCTAGGGAATTTTAGATCTATATATTGATCTGCATGGACCATTGTCCCTTAAGTCTTTGCTCCATTAATCATTGAGTAATTTCCAGGCAAGGATGTTCAGAGATTATTCACATTTACTCTTCTAAAGTTGTTAGAGGACAACCATGCTTCATGACCAGGCTAGAGGCCACCATTCCACAGAGGCCACCACCTGTGAAAATGAAACTCAGTGATATTGCCACTGATCTGCCCCAATGTCAAGAGGCAGCTGCCTTTTCCTAGTGGCCTTACAAGAATGGAACAGAAAGGAAGGCCAGAGATGGCACTGGTAGTAGGTGCTAGGAAGATACTATGCATCAGACTGGGCAGTGTCCTGACAAAAGGAGAGATGGGGTCCATTATCACCCAGGGAGTCAGTTTCCTGTCCCCGCAAGTCTGGGTAAAGACTGGATGTGACTTAGGAGTTGCAAATTGTTGGAAAGATACAGCTGAATCTTTTTTTTTAGTACTGAATCTTCCACCTAAATTCTTCACATAATCAAACTGCTTGAAATTGCACCAATTAGAGATTTCATTTGGGAGATGGTGGCTATTTGTCATTCACACATTGGTGTAATTTATATTCAGTCAATTGTTTTTCCCTTAACACCATAACAACAGTCAATTATTTTCCTCTTAACACAGAACCACTAATGGGAGTTTTGAAAGAAGGCAGCAGACAGAAAGGAGGAGGAAAAGTTGGCTCTGGAGACCAGGCACTATGCAGGGAGAGGTAGGGCTTGGAATGCCTCAGACAAACACAAGTGAGCAGGAGAGCCAAGGGCACCAGGAGCAGGGGAGAGAAAAGAAGGAGGAAGGGCCAGATGTATGCCTCTCCTTACAGTTGCTGCCCCGAGGAGGGGAGCCCCCACAAGCGCCCCACACTGGGGAGTCCATGTAAGAGGTGCAAGCAGGGCTGGTGTGCACCACAGCCCCGGGACAGCCATTAAAATATTGAAATATGGTCCATGCCCCGTGTCTGAAATCACTGGGTCCCCATATGCTCCAGAACTCAGAATTTTTCAAGTTTTTGAAAGGCAACACAATGCAGATTCCATATCCATGGCCTCATATCCATTAGAACCCAATTCATGATGAAATGACATGTGTTTGTCAGAGCTTTTTGGATTGAATGATGATGCCTACTTCATAGGGTCATGGAGAGAAATCACCGAGAATGTATGGGAAAACCCTTTGAACATCATAAAGCACAACACAAATGCGAAGTTATTTACTGTTGGCACGGGAAACTTGGGAATGCAGTGGTAGCTCAGAGGCACACGGTTGCAAGGTAATGGGGCTGAGCTGCCAAAGTTTGCTGGGGAAAACCGGACCCCTCCTTGAGCAGTCTGGGGGTAGCAGGCTGCACAGCATCGCAAGCGGGCAAAGTTCTCTTCCTGGGGCCTGGACAGACCCTTACAAGGTACTGTTGGGAGTGAAAGAATGGAACCCCCAGCCCATTTGGGCACCCCATGAGTTCTTTTCTGTGTTCTGTTTTGCTTCCTTTTTAATTCTGGGTTTTTCTCAATTTATGGCTTTGACAATTATGTGTGAGGCTGAGCCCTGAAGAGCTAACAGCATGGCATTTTACAGGATCAATGTTGTGTGTTTTAACTGCAAGCTACTGAGCCCAAAGCAAAGATCTCAACTGAATATTCCAGAGCGCTGCTCTGGTGGTGCACGTCCAGGAGTTTGAATGGGTTAACCTTGAATCTCTGAGCCTTGCTGAAAAACAGTTTTCACTCAGTGGCCAAACCCAACAGACTGGGATGGAATTGATGTGAATACCTAATTGGTTGTGTATGCACTCAAGGATCTCCTTGCATTTTCTTATGCATGTATGACTGACTTCCTTTGTCAACTAATCATTAAAACAGGGAAACTATTTCTAAGGGACCTTACTGTAAAGACAAACCCTTAAAATTCAAGGTGTCACAATCTCAAAATGGTTTCATGCCAAAAAGTGTAGTGCAGAGATAAGTGTCTTTAGTTGTTTCCTACTTTTTCCTTTTCTCATTTTTAAATCATACTATTCTTACTGTTTTGCTAGATCACTGCCTTTTCATAGGTGAAGAGAAGGACATTTCCTACAGGAAACAGTAGCCAAACATTAAAAGCTGAGATTTCTTTTTCCTCTTCCCCATTCCAATTCCCTGAGTCACGCGGTAATTTGACAAAAATCAGCTTTTACTGTAAAATAGGGATAAAACAATTTATACCTCATTTAATTCTTAATTTGAGACTTAATGCATACAACATTGCATGACATGACTTAAACTGTGAATTATCCTCTAAAGATGATTGCAGGACACACAGCTTGAAAATTTAGGAAGCATCCATCCCAAATAGTCTTCCAGTTTGTATTTAAAACTTTCTCCTTTACCATTTTTTTATTCTACAGAGAACTTCCTTCAAGGAGAAAGTATACACACCTTGTAACTATCTGCAGTTAAGCATAGTTTCATGATATGAGCACACATCTCAGACATTGTAGAACAATGGTATAGTAATATTGTTAGCTTTCAATATTTAACCCAGACCTCAGATTATATATAATAAGGTCCTAAATTATCTGCACCTGCAAATCAGGTTTAGGATTACCATCCCAATTACCAAGGATTCCCTCCTGCTTTGAAATTTCATTGTCACTGTTTTTAACATTGGACTGAGGCATTGGGGATGGCATATAGCATTTTCTTGGGAAAGCAAATTAATGACTTGCATTGTCTCTCCAGACGCAGGGGGCAGGCTCTCCCCGCTCCTCCCCCAGCCACACCATCAGCAGGCCAATCCCCATGCCCATCCGGTCAGCGTCCACCTGCTCCACCCCAATGCACACGCCGCAGGACTCTCTCACAGGGGTAGGGGGAGATGTACAAGAGGCGTTTGCGCAAAGTAAGTGGCTTTATTTTTTGTTGTGGTGTACCTGTAGGTGGCAAATAAGTTGCCAAGGTGTGTTGAGTGGTTGAGAGTCATCAGAGCCACCCGTGGCTATCCTAGGGTATCCCATGGCTTGTGTCAAAGCCATTTTAGGAACTCCCCTACGCTGATCTGTTTTCTCTTTGCCTTCAATGGTGCACCTTCCTTTGGCTTGTGTTGCCCTATCCTGTTTTTTAGTAAGTCTTTGCTCATCGAGGGATGGGAAATCTTTTCACCAATATCCCAGAAAACTTTATAAATGTAATCCATTTTACAATTCTGAAAGATCATTTTACTTCCTGTTGTCTTCTCTTTATATTACAGCAAAGTCAAGACTGAGATTAAATAATCCCATCTCAGCTCTGAGATGACTTAGAAGGATATTTAGTCCTTTTACAGATTCCCTGTTCAGATGCCCCAAAGAGTTGAATCCTTGCCTCTTGAAAGAGGGGCTGCAAGGTTGGGCCTCCCTGCTGAGTTAGTGTAGGAGCATGGTGACAGATGACAGCCAGCACTCTGCCAGGGCTGCCTCTTCCATGTACACACTGGGGGAGGCAAGTGACTTTACTAATTTGGAAATGTTTTTAATACTTCTTAAAACTTTTTCTTACCATCGATTTTTAAATTTATAGAGAATAAGAAACAAAAATCCTCCTGCAGACATCACCCAGCCAATCTCATTCCCCAAAGTAACCACTATTAACACTTTCATCCCTTCTAATTTTTTGCCTGTATATAAATAGATATAGTTAATTGTGTGTTTATAGACACATACTCTTTTTTCACACAAATAGGATAATGCATTGCATTTTGTTCTGCAATTTGCATTTTCTTTAAAGTAATAATATGTCATGGACATCCTTTAAGGTCCTCACCTATAGATCTAAGGAAAAGAGAGGCATATTTGACTACAAGTTTTTAGGCAAGGGGAGGCATAAACAAAGTCAAAGGAGAAAAAGCAAATTTGAGGAAGCCATTTCCAGCATATGTGGCAATCAGGTTTCATAATTTCAGTTACACATGAAGAATGTGGAGATCAGTAAGATAAAGACAGCCCCAAGACAAAAGTAGGTGAACCATAGGAACAGGCAGAAGAACAAATAGAAGACGTTCAACTTCACAAATAATTGCAGAAATACAAATTTTAATAAATATCGCTTTTTGCCTAGCAGATTGAAAAAGTGTTATTTAACATCAGTAATATCCAGAGCTAGCAAGAGTATGAGGAAAAAAACACTCTCATCCATGTGTAGGGGGATAACATCTTAACGCATTTTAATGCGAGACAGAGTGATGGACTCTACTCTGTTTTGAGGAGAAAGGAAGGATCCATATTAGGACTTTTTATTCTAAGCACTGAACATAACACAAGAGGTTTTTTTTATGTAATTCACAAAATAACTTTCTTTTTTTAATTTTTAGAAAGAAAAAATGTCCTTCCTCTAAATCATATTTTAAAGAAATTTACAGTGTTTTAAAAAAATTTGTACCTTATAATCTTTTTACCTAAATACTTTGATTGTTTAATTTAATGTATTAATTTTATTTATTTAGTATTACTTCCTGAGAAATGACAGAATGACCTGCAGCCCCTAGCTCATAAAGAGTTCTTGCCACCTAAGTTCATTTGTATGTCACATGTTTGGAATCTTGACCCTTTTTTTCCAAAGATATTACGGTGATTAGCTCTCTGTACCTTGCCTACTCCCAGGCCAGCTCACATATATTCATTTAATCCTTAGTGTGCCTGAAATAAAATAATGACCTTTCTCTGCCACAAGTACTGCCACAAACACAGTCTAAGTTCCAATTCAGAGCACTAGACATGCATCTGTCCATGTTTAAGCAGAAACAGCAAGAATCCTCACCCCTGTCTCACATGAAGGTGGTTTCCCATTCCCAAGAGCTATTTATACCAGTAGGAAGAGCTGTGAGAGCTCGGTAAGAGACAGAGCCTGTCCTGGTAGGGACCAGAATCCAATGTGCTCAGCGGCCAGGTAATGGCTAGAACAGTAACAGCAGCTAGGAAAGCACAGCTCTCCTGGCAAAACCAGACCTGTCATCTGTGTGGATTATTCTTAGGAGGGGTGACCACACATGCTAATTCACCTGGGACCACCCCAGTTTGTGCCGGGTTCCCCAGTCTGATTATTGACACTGCTCCCCTTCACTTTCAAAATTGTCCCAATTTGGATGATAAATTGTATGAACCTCCGTCATTAGCCATGTCTTCTTACATCAGGGGCCAGTTCCCTAAGTGTATTTTTTTTTTTAGGAAATGAACCAAAGCATTTCTGAATAGGAAAAGTCTTAGAAGTTTTCTTGGTTTAGGTTATCAATGGAAAGGATAAACAAACAACATAAAATTGAGGGGAGCAAGAAAGGCTTTGATTTTTTTTAAATAATTATTTCTTCTTCACTGAAGGTTCAAGAAGAAATTTAAGGAATGATTTGCTAGTGGCTGCAGATTCCATCACGAACACCATGTCTTCTCTTGTGAAAGAGCTGAATTCTGGTGAGTCCCTGATTCTGTCTCATTTCTTTGCTCATCAGGGAAGGAGTCATATGTGCTCAGGTCCTCTCTTGCAGATCTGCTCATTGTAAAATATAAAAAGATATTTTAAAGATCTATGTCATATTTTGCTGATATTTTCAGATTTTTAGCAATGTTTATATTTTGCTTATTAGAAGACTATTAGCACATGCTCAATGCAGAAAGTTTGAAAAATGCAGACAAGAATAAATAAAAATATTAAAATGACCTATAATTCTAGAATCCAGAGATTGCCAGTGTTAACACATATAGGGATCTAAAACATGATGTTAATGTTATTTTATAGAGCCAAATATTTTATGTACCTATTTGGACTCTGTTACCTGATCATTTGAGTGAGGCCAAACTGAAATTTACCTTTGAAATATCTCTAAAGAAAGATCTGCCCAGAAAATAACTAGTATAAAAATTTGGGAGACTCTTTATCCTCTTCATGCTACAAAGAATTTTTTAAAATGTTAGCAGCAACAAGCAGTAAGCAAATAAATACCTTACCAGTTACTAATACACTTCCATCTGTCCCTTAAAGCAAACCTAACTAGATATTTGTCTAGCAAGACTATGATCTTATCATTGAGATTACAACAACTATAAGAAATAAACCTTCAGTATTTAAAATATCCTGGACTTAAATTTCTTAAATCCTCTCTAATAAGAATTTAAGTCATTGAAAATTGTTGCTGGGATTTTAGATTAAGATTCCCAAGTAGGATAAAATGACAGTAGTTAGTACATCGTGATTAGTGGCATGTACTTACTCCCCTAACAAATGATGGCTGATATTCTTGTTGTGGAAGTCTTAAGTACTATTAATTATACTGTTATAATTCTTTGAAGTATTAAGTGCATATAATATTTTAGGTTCATATTTTCTAAATTAGAGTAATGTTAAACAAAAGCAACAACAATTTTAATAAAGAGTTTTATAAAGGGGAAAAAACAGAAGTTTTAAGGAGTTAAGTCAGTTACTAAGACAAAAATAATTCTTATAGCATTCATGAGATAAAAAAGAAACCGCTATCTACCAAATGATTTTGTAGTAATTCATGTCACTATCAATTCTTATTTTGAAAAAATATTTATTTGACTAGTGTTCACTAACTGGTTAATTTTTTATACCACATAGGTTGATTTGTCAAGCCTAGTCCTTTATTTGCAGGTCGTAAGAAATCTAACAAGTCTTTATTTCTTCAATTGTACCTACTAGAAGGGGGGAGTGAAACGGAGAGTAACGTGGATTCTGAATTTGCACGGACTCAGTTTGAGGATCTGGTTCCATCACCAACCTCTGAAAAGGCTTTTCTAGCACAAATCCATGCCCGAAAACCCGGGTACATCCACAGTGGAGCCACCACGAGCACCCTGCGCAGTGACATGTGAGTATTTTCCACCTGGAGGCATTTTCTCAGCAATAGAACAATCTGTAGGGAGCAATAAGAAAATAAAAACATGGTTGTTTAGGTTTTTTTTATTTTGAAAGGGGACGTTGCAGTTTCTTTTTCTGCCAGAAGAGGCAGAAGGGTGCTACATTTAAATTGGGCATTGTGATTCTTTTCCCCCTTACAATTTCCAGGGAATATCGATAACCTAAACCAACCAGTGCTTATTGAGAGCCTGGCTCACCCAAGGTGCTGTGCTAGTTCCATACAAAATGGTATTAAAAGACTGCTCCCACCCTTCCAGGACTCATAGACTAGTTCAAGAGGTAAATCATCCTGTCCTTGGAATCTACTATATTTGGACTTAGAATGATGCTGGAAAAAGCTTCTGTTTAGAATTAGTATAAACAACATCCTGTAAGCACTTGGAATTGAAATAAGTAAATGTATAAAACCTCATTATAAGGAAGTTCAATTTGGACCCTTAAAAAACTTATTGGCAAAAGTTTTCACCCAATTAGGCTTCTGTAGCTTGCAGAAACCAGCAGAATCCCTGACGTCCCCACTAGACTTTCTGTGATCCTGGATCGGCTCAAAGTAGTCAGCAGAGGAAACCAAAGCTGAGAAACAAAAGCAAAGCTGGGACAGACCAGCAGAGCCCAGCATGGCAGAGAAAAGAATAAAACAGAGAAAATGAAGAAAATGGGCTGCTAGGAGAACGAGGCACTACAAGAAACGTGGGCAAAGGCCACCAAAAGCTGAGAAGGGGAATCGCCGAACACTAAAAATACTACAGAAGGGTGATGTTGCTTAATGTGAAAAGTACTTCAGACTAGTCTATAAAAATAAACTGGCTGTTTTAAAGACTCAAAGAAGAAACTAACCAGAGGCCCTTCTGGTGTTTTGGCTCGCAATCCAAGGAGTGAGTAAAAGATCAGTAATGATGGAGAATTAGAAAGAGACATGGTCTGAGAGCCAGCTGTGGAACAGCGGAGTGTGAGACCAAAACAAAACGGTTATAACAGCATGCTGCTGCTTTTTATTATGGTTTGCTTTTTCATCCTTTCCTCTATAATTTAGAATTGTCAGATTTGTTTGATATTCAAAATGGTGAATTATTGTCATCTGTTTTGTCTGGTAAATACATATATTTGATTTTTTATTATTAAGCCTCAACATGGTGGTTAATTAAAATTCTCTTGTCCCAATCTTAAAATCCAAGCCTGTTAAAGCTATCCCACTCTGCTGGCCCGGGTAGGCTGGGTAGCAGCAGTTCCAGCCTCAGACACATAACTCAGGAGTTGAGGAGGGAAAGTTCACAGAGGCCTCACAGACCCATTTAGGCTGGCCCCAAACACCCAAAAATAACAAGAACATGTTGTACAGATATAAATAAACATGAACGGCATTTAAGTTCCAGTCCAGAAACTTCTCCTTGACCACTCTTTTCATTTTAGGGGATATTTTAATATCTAGGCTATTTAAACATGTACTGTTATTTTATCCAGAGAATATTTCAGTCCTGTGATTTAGGTAGTGAACTTACGCTCAGCCCCATAAAGAGCTTTACATATTCTGGGATGAATAGAGAGCGATCATAGAGTCCCATATTAGTGAATGAGGTCATTCTTATCTATTTATTTCATAGTAGAATTTGTCAGATTAAATGGATGTTTTTCAGATTTAAAATTAGTATAAAATTTAAGGTCAAAAGCTATGGGTTAAAATATTAGCCCTCCTGGCATCAGTTAGCTGATATTCTGAGACTTTATTCTACTATAAAAATAAAGCATGAATGTATGTGTGTGTGCACGTATATGCACACATGTACAAAGAGGATTAAATTATGAACAAATGTCCTTAAGCATTATCTCACTAGAGGGCTCACTCTCCTTATAGAATGTGTTCTTGGGTTCCATTTAAAAAAAAGAAAAAGCCCTCAGCCTGGGAAAACTTTATATCCCCTCAAAAGATGTCTGCCTTTTTTAAGATTGTGGAATACTTAAAGGGCCAACCCATTCCTGTACACCTTAGAAAAACCATAGATAACCAATGATCACCAGACTGCCATAAAAAAATCACTTATGGAAATACCTTGATCATATATTGCTCTAAACCTCCAAAAATGTTTCAAAGTTTTCCCTTAGGTAAAAGAAGTCACGAAAGAGACTTGGAGGACTAAGGGGAAATAAGTGTGCCAATAAAACTACAGCTCGACCAGGCACAGTGGCTCATGCCTATAATCCTAGCACTTTGGGAGGCTGAGGTGGGAGGATCACTTGAGGCCAGGAGTTCAAGACCAGCCTGAGCAAGAGCAAGACCTCATCTCTACAAAAATTGCCATAGTCCCAGCTACTTGGGAGGCTGAGACAGAAGGATCATTTGATCCCAGCCCAGGAGTTTGAGGTTGCAGTGAGCTATGATGACACCACTGCACTCTAGCCCAGGCAATAGAGCAAGTTCGAATTCCACTCCTACTTGTCTTTTAAGATTTGCTCCAAAACACCATCTGTGGTTTATTCCCAGGGTTACAGAAGATGGGGATTCCTATGTGCGGCCTGAGGATGAAAATTATGAAAATGACTCTGTCCAGCAGCTGGAGAACGAGCTCAAGATGGAGGAATACCTGAAGCAGAAGCTGCAGGATGAAGCCTATCAGGTACAGGGGTCCAGGCCCACCTCCCTTCACCAGTTCTGCCTCGGCCCCTTGGTAGCTGGGTCTTTTACATCTGCAGTCCCCAAGCCCTGGCTGAGGACCAGTACTGTTTGTGGCCTGTTAGGAACAGGATGGCAGGAGGCGAGCAGTGGGCAAGCCAGTGAAGCTTCCTCTGTATTTACAGCCGCAGCTGCATTAGAGTCTCATAGGAGCGTGAACCCCACCGTAAACCACACATGCAAGGGATCTAGGTTGCACGCTCCTTATGAGAAACTAATGCCTGATGATCTGAGGTGAAGCTGAAGCAGTGATGCTGGCGCTGGGGAGCAGCTGCAAATACAGATTATCATTAGCAGAGAGGTTTGACTGCACAATAGATGTAATGTGCTTGAATCATCCCCAAACCAGCCCCCCACCCCCACTCCACATCCCGTGGAAAAATTGTCTTCTGTCAAACTGGTCCCTGGTGCCAAAAAGGTTGGGGACCGCTGCTTTCATGACTCACAAAATCAGTGTCTTCTTCCTTCCACCTTCCCTTTCCAGAATATTCTGATTGCACTCCTTAGTCCCTGTATTCTAGACAGTAAAAAATTTAAATACTTCTTTATAGCTGTCACTCACCACATATTCTTGTGAAAAGTGAAAAGAGGCCTTGTTATATTAGCAAAAATTTAGTAACTGACAGTCTAAACTCCTTCAAGATCATTAAGAAAGATGCTTTTTCTCAAAATTTTTTTAAAAAATGGATATGAAGAACAAGGCACAAGGAAATTGAATAAGCATAACTACACCTCCTCCCTTGAATTATTTGTCCTCAGCCTCCCTTGCTGCCCAGCTCGTGCCAAATACAAGTAAGTAGGAAAGTGACAAGTCTCATGGCAAGATGCTGGGGGAACTGAGGCCTGTGCTCAGCAAGTTGTGGATGGACAGAGTTTCAGGTGTGCTGTAGTATATTAACCCACCTGAGAATTCATGCAACTGGAAATAAATGTAACCAGTACCTCATCCAAAGGGTGATGCATTTTCCCCATGGAGATTGTTACTGCCTTGTTTGTCTTTCCAGTGTATTTCTTTTTCCTTTAACCCACAGGTGTTTTGGGGGGGATTCTGAGAATTCAGGGATGTCTACCTGGGTGATAGCTGCTATTCCCTGGGTCCCAGGGGTTTATTTTATCCCCTCAGACTTTCTGTCCCATTGCCAGACAAGCTTTTGTCACACTCTTAGGGCAGTAGTGGCCTCACTCACTCTGTTAGTGAAGAAAAGAGAAGCAGAGAGAATAAGTTATCTCGTACTTCACATGTTTGTAGATGAAGCCTTGAACTATTTTTCCAAGAAGAACGTAGCAACAGGGAAACTGAAGCCCACCAACTCTGCCCCAACAACCTGAAACAAGTTTTGCCTCTTTGGAATGTTCCATTAGCCCTTTCAGTTTAACGACCACATTTCAAAAGCAACTAAAAATGTTGATCTAGTCATAACAAAAAAGGGGGAAAAGGGAAAAAAAAGTGACTATATATGTGGAGCCATTCTCCCATGCTACAGAAACACAGTCACCCAATTGCAAGCCCATGGAGAATGTTCCTTTGGTCCTTCTGAGGCCCAAAGTAGCCTGAATGAAGTTGCCAGCGCATGTGGAGGAGCTCTGAGGGATGGTCCCATTCCCACACGGTCCCATTCGGCTCTGTTGCAAAGACGGAGAGGGCGATGTGGCTGGATAATCAACGTTCTGCCTCATGCTGTTAGAGACGCCTATCTTTGAGCTCATATCAGTGTCTGGATTTCGGTGGCAACAATAACTAAAATTCTAGAGGTTTTTCTTTTTCTTTTTTTTTTTTAAGAGAGGCAGACTTTCACCATGCCATACAAAACATTAGATTTTTATTTCTTTGAATGAATTAGGAATTTAACCTTATATGAGTAAGATGAAGGGAAATTCTATGAGTGACTTAAGATTCAATTGGAGTTTTTGCCATTTCTGGTAAAACTTCAGGTCCTTCTCTCTCCCCTTTCTTTTCCATGCCCTGTGACTTCAAGGGAAAGAGCAGAGAAGGGGCTGAGGGAGTATAAGAGTCCTGTGTGGCCCCTCTCAAGACATATGCACTGGAGAACGTTGACGTGGTTGTCCGTGAATGCTCTGTGAGCACATGGTTGGTGGATGGATCGGAACTCTACTTTCATTCACTGGACTCTCTCTCTCTCTCTGTCTTTGTGCATGGCTTCCAGCCAAATAATACACCAGCTTGACACCATCACAGACTTTACATGTCACCTTTCTTGTTTGTATCCTTTGTCACCCACAGGTCAGCTTGCAAGGTTGAATGCAATATCCTTTTATCACTGTCCTCTCAAGTAAGTACCCTCTTATTTAGGAGGAAAATGGCCACTGTACACTGAATTCTGATAACTTGCAACCTAAATTCACAATCACTTTCTCTTAGCTGTTTCCTTCTGTGTGATAAAATATCCTCCTTCTCTGCTGATATCAAAGAATCATCTCAGTCTATGGAGTGCTTCATTCTAATTCAGTGGAGATTTGCCAGACATCCTTGGGAGTGGACGTTTTACTCTCTTTATTAGGAAAATTGGCACAGAAACTTCTGTAAGACCAGAAATGCCCTAGAAAACCTCTGTGTCTGTGAAGTTCATATAGCCACATCACCAATCCGTAACAGCGTTAGAGTTTCAGCCTCTCGAGCCCTTGAGAAGGAAAAGTCCAAGCTTGCTCAGCACCTCTAGACATGAGCCAGCTTTTTAGTCGTGCTATCCTTGGGGCCCAAAAGATCAAATGTGTGTACCTTAACAAGTGAAAGCAAACTCATGTATTATTAAAGAAAACAAAAGAATCCAAACAGAGTAAAAATTCTGCAGGCTTACAATTTCAGAATAGCTGATTGAAATCCATTGCAAAATTCAGCAGGATATAAATTAATTTAAAATATCATTTATGTGGCATGTGATCCCACTCCAGGGAATCTACCTACATATGTGGAAAATCCTCAGTAATTTTTTAATGGAGTGAGAAAAGCATTTGACTGGCAGGATCACTTGAGAGTAGTGGTTTGAAGCTTAGGCTATGGACTCTAATAAACCTGATTACAAATATGGGTTTCACCAAATCCAAGCAGCATAACTTCAGGCAAATTATGAAAACTGTATTAGCCCTCAGGTTCCTCTGCACAACATATAGCATAATGCCTGCCTTATAGAGGAATTGTACTCACTGGGATATAGTTTTGAAAGGGCTTGGCATACTGGCAGACATAATAACATTTATTAAGGTCATGCACACATATATCTGTCCCTGTGTATAGTGATTTACAACAAACAGTTCAGTCCCTGGGAGCTGAGACAGTGTTTATGTAAGTGCATAGAAACCACCAGCACTGGGAACTAGCTTGCTCTCTCTCTCCTTTTATAAACAAGGCTAGGACTCAGCTGTGTGCAATGATTTGATACACCTTGGGAAACACTGTCGCAGACATCTAGATGTTTTCTCTGGATCCAGCTAATGGACATTGAGATGTCCCCCTATTATAGTTCAAAACTAACACACCTTTCTCAGCATTCCAGCTGCAATGGTCCAAAGACTTGTGTCTACATTGGCTATACAGTCTTTCCCAAACATGGATTCCTATAAGTCTAGAGGCCAGTGGACAGTAATCTCGATCCACACTGGTTGCTGATTTGAAAAAGGGACAGATAGCTCTTAAATGGCATATCAATTAGTAAAGAATACGTGCTAGCTCAAACACTGCTGACATCCTGTCTCAGTCCTCAGGTTAAGATGAAGCAAGTAGAAATCATGGCGTAATTCCTAAAATGATGGATACGTCATGAGCAGGGAGGAAGGATCTTACTGACCACCTCCCTTGGATTTGAGAACTCTACACCACATGCTCCCCTGATTCATAGTGACTAGAGTGAAAAAATTCCCAGGAGCTGTTTCTGAAAATACGCACTCCAGTTACAACAAACCTAGTCCCAAAGGAGTAGCCCTTTTCCTTGACTAGCATTCATTTTCTTTCTCTTATCTCCAGCAATTTGATCATTTTTTGGCTATACATTATTTAAACATCAGTAGCTAGTTCTTAGAAAAATATTTGTTGAAAAAGCCTAATAAAATGGCCTTGAATGAACCCAGATAAAAAGTGGCATTTGGTTCTTGTATTTAAAAGCCAAAAATTTGAGTACTCTGGAAGTTCTTAGGTCATTTTTTAAATCTTTTGTTGCAAATTTGGCAGTGAAAAATGTAACAGTTGTGGCCTCTGCCATTTACTGCACACAGTACCCTCCCTCGCTCGAATTCCACAGGACTCTAAAAGTGATCTCACCTGTCAGTCAATCAATCAATTAGGCAAAATTCATTGAAAACCTGGTGGAACACTGAAAAAGCTAGTGGCTTTTCAGATTTGCAGCTAGTTCTATCTTGCTGTAATCTTTCTTAATGTAGCCAAGAAATACAGTTGAAATTTTAGAACAGTGTATAATATTACAATATTTTTATTTATTTGCACTTTCTGACTGTGCTGCAAGATCAGAATTATCCCAAAGTAAAGGCATCTCTTACCCAAGGGTCCTGAAGCCAAATTCATCAGCTTCACATGAGTTGGCCGCCCACCCAGGCAGAGCCCGACATGGGTAAGGGGTAGGAGGGGCTGCCAGAGACATAGAGCATCCTCTGCTCAAAAAGAGCTTTAGGCCTATTTGAAAATAAATACAAATTTATCAATATATAGTACTAAAAAAAGAGCAAATAGAGTAAAACCTGGTTTATTGCTTTTCAACTAGCCAGTTTTGAAGAAACATTATACATAATGATATTCAGCCTTGAGTCCTCCGAGACTCCACTGTGGCCCACTCAAATCTTAAATTTGTACCTTTTTCATCCTTTGGCCACATAGTACAGCACTGTCCTTGGCCAGTCACACCCTAACTTCACAAATTGTAGGACTGGACCCAAAAAAACGTGATTTTTTTTCAAAAATCAACATGGCATTCTGATAGTGGGTCAGTGGTCTTATCTCCTTGTCCAAAAGACAGCAAAAATATTTCTGTTTGTGTTGCTTTAACCCTCCAGGTGCCTCAGGTACCCATTAAGAGAGAGACTCAACAAGCAGGACTTCCTGTCCTCTCTTTCAGAGGTACAATAGCAAACAATGTCCTAGGACATTCATTACTGATTATCACAGGGAGGGAGTAGGGTGTATGTGTGTGCATTGCGTGTGTTGGGGAAAGGGGGGACCCTAAGCTTCATAACCCTAATTTAGAAAACAATTTTCGTCTTTAAAAAAAAATTACACATTCCTTATTCCCAGGCAAGCTATAGTCAGACAGATGATGAAAGTAACATGAGAACTGGTGATGATGGCGAGCCCTGGGCCCACACAGAGGAGGAAGACAGCAGCCTGGCAGCAGTGTCACCGAGGAGAGGAACCACCACACGCAGCAGCTCCTGACAGACCCCCACCCCTAAAGATGTGTTCTGATGACTATAGCGCAGCTAACTTTCTGTTCTAAGATTTGTAGTTCGTAGGTGTGTGTTTTGAGAAGGAAAAGAAAAAAAGACTTCTGTTCAAAGCTAACTTATCAGCTACATCTTCTGTGACATGGCTCATCCCTGGTTAAAAAAAAAAAAAAAAAAAAAACACAGGCTGAAAACCCTCGCTGCTGTTACACACGATGGCAGTATTAACAAGCATTTTAAACCTTTGCACATGATATCGAACCTGTTCAGTTTACAATGACAATATTAATACTGTTTATAGCTAGAAGTTTGATTTCTGGATTCTTTGAGATTTTAGCAAAACAGTATATTATACACTGTACATTTTTTTTTCCATCGCAATTGGAAAAAAACAACCACCTGCAGTTATTCACTAACCCCAAAGGATTTGGTTCCTGAGTGCACAAAGTCAGAGCCCGGAAGCCAAGAAGGGTCCTTGGCCTGCACGGTCTGCAGTTGTCTCCAAGTCCCCGTGAGCAGTGACTTGAACCAAACACACCAGGAATAATCCATTCTTTTGGGGCTTCTTTCCAACTTGGGGTTGTTTTCTTTCAAGATACTCTAATAAATCAGCCATTGAATTTAGTGTAAATATTTTTTTCCAAGTAGATATCATATTAAAAAAAAAGGCAACATTCAAATTATATAGAATCTAGTTTTTAAAATCAGCACAGATCTTCTTAAAAACTGTGAACTATGTTTTGAAATACTCGTTAACTAAAGCTGTTTATAAACCACAGGTGCCATAAGATCCCCCAACGGACTAAAGTTATCTATGCTCTTCCATGGTCTTGTTCCTCTCGTTTTGGCTTTAGGAAGCATGTCTTTAACAGCACCGCTCATTCACAAGTTCCCCCAACAGGTGGTTTGGAGGCCTTCAGCTTTAAATGTACAGGCTTAAAGTGCGCTTGCAGACGTTCGCTCTCCTTTTATTTCTGAATGTTTATTGCCTTAGCTGGCCACCTGGTGTTCTGCATGCAGCCTTCTGTGGTCGCGTGAAAGGAGACAGGCTCTTCCAAGTTGAGTTGGGATTTTGCACTCAGCGAAAAGCTGAAGTGTAAAAGAACTGTCAAAGACAAGAAGATAAAAGACTCTGCGATGGTCCTTTATGAAGGCCCTCTGTAGGGAGCCCTGAAGACTCCCTTGGGGACCCTGGGAGAAATGAAAAAGTAATCTTCTGCTTGTTTCATGATTTGATGAAAAGAAAGAGAAAAGCCTGCAGCATATTGGGTACCTTATACTTAAATTAGCAGCTTCTCTGGAATTCCCGTTTCTCCTTTAAAAGAAAGAACATCATTTTAGAACAGTGGTTCTCAAAGTGTGTTCCCTGGACCAGCAGCGTCAGCATCACCTAGGAAGATCTTAGAAATTCAGATCCTTAGGGCCCTACCCAGCTGTACTGAATCTGAAACTCTGGGGGTTGGACCCAGCAGTCTGTGTTTTAATCAGCTTTCCAGGTGATTCTGATGCATGCTAACAATTAACTATTGCTTTAGAATAAATTCTCTGAAAAGGCCTTATTCAGAATAAGGAAGAAAGGTTCTGAATCAATCCCAAAGCTTCAGCGATTCAATTTTGCTTCCAGGGCTGGCAAAAACCTTCTCCCACCCTACACACCTAGACTTTAGCTGGTGGGTGCCCAGCTGAGTCCTGACATCTTCCAGCGCCCTTTGCAGAGGGCTGTGAGATGTTTCATATGCCTGCATTTGGTCAGAAACCATCTCCTTAGATGCCCTTTGGAACAAAATTGCTCACCTTGGGATAGTAAAATACTCGTTTGGCATTAGTAAGGAGCCCATCCTATCCCTTGATGTACTTAATCATACTTCCCTCCAG
Organism: Lemur catta; assembly: GCF_020740605.2. Classification (NCBI taxonomy): domain Eukaryota; kingdom Metazoa; phylum Chordata; class Mammalia; order Primates; family Lemuridae; genus Lemur; species Lemur catta. Next base: position 25,488,872 of record NC_059143.1, read on the forward strand.
AGAACCCGCCCGACAAATGTCCCTGAGCACAGGCTGACACCAAAGTGGCACAACTGCACAGTTCTCGGATATCTTTGCACAGATGGGTTTTATTGTGGGTTTTGTTGGTGTGTCTTAATGTTCATCTCTTTTCCACTGCCCATCCTATGTGAAGCCATACCTCTCTAGACGGAGCAGGTGGCCACTGGTGCCTCATACTCAGTACTGAAAACCACGACATCCCAGCTACCTACATTGCTGTCAGCTCAAAATCATAGCCAGGTGGTTCTGGAACTCAGACCCTGCACGTGGCACTCAGCCACTGACTGGACTGAGCTGACATGTTCTCTCTTTATGTTTCTACACCAAAACGTTCGTCTAAGGTTTGAACTGTCCTGCTGATAACCTTCCCCCCTTGTCATAGCTTTCATTGCCAACCAACTCCATCCCATGGTTGTTGATGCCATCGTACAAAGCCATTGCAAGGACTCTGGAAACTGCCACCAATGACCAATTTCTGACTAACCAACCACCTTTTCTTTCTCTTAGCTCCACGTCAGCACTGAGACCAGACTCAAGCACCCCTGTCCTGTAACCGAGACAAAATGGCGTGTGTTGTTTTGGGTTTTTGTGTTTTTTGGTGGATTTCTTTCCTTGGCTCTCCAAATTTACTTTTGGGGCCTGTTCTAAGTGCAAACCCAGCAGGTTTCACCTGTCCTGTCCATTAGATACAACTATATCTTACGGGGGTTGTTTCTTTCTTGTTCCACAATGAATTGCACATCCATCTCCTTCAGAGCTGATGGCCTATTAATGAGCACTGGTCTAACACAGCCAACCCTCCCCCACAGCACTGTGTTAATGGAGGAAGGGAGGAAGGTCAAATCTACTGCATGGGATTCAGGAATCAGTTGTGGTTGGTCAGGACGGAAGTTGGGGTAAGTTTGGTTGGTCAGAGGGAGAAGTGCTGGAGATTGTGAAAAATGGATTCTTGAATGATCTCCTATAAGGCAGGGAAGGTTCATTTGTAAGTAGTAACGTGAACTGAATTGCATTAAGAGTATGTGGCCTTTGTTGTGATATACTATGTATTTTCTTATATGCATGAGCCAAACTGTTGCATCATAATTTAGCACTGATGTCTGCTTTTATTTTGATCATCTTTGTCCACCCTTATTAGTTCTTGGCTGTTAACTGTAGATAGATCTTGTAAATTCAGCAACCTTTGGTTGCAGCATTGACCTTGGTTTGATTCCATGCAAGGAGCCACCAACAAAAATTCCAGTGTCCTCAGAAGAAAGGGCGTTTTTACTTTTGAACCAAAAAGAGAAACAAAAAATCAGAAGCATTACACCTTGAAACTAATTAGCTATAAGACATTTTTAATTATGACTACTGCAATTTGACACCATTTGAAATAACCAATTCAGAGACACTAAAGATTTCATGATATTCATTGGTATTGTAACAAAACTACTATTGTATGAGTTTTTTTGTATTGCTGTTAAGTATTGTTTTGTGTGTGTGTGTGCGTGTGTGTGTGTGTGTGTTGGAACCTCCTGGGGACATGTTATATTTTGAAGTGATTAAACTATTTAATTGTGTGTCTATATTTTGGAATGGAATTATTTCTTCATTAAAAAAATGTTTTTAAAAACACTATATCTTGTATGTTTTGTTCCTTTGTTTCAATGAACCTTTCCTAAAGCAACATGGAGTTGTTGGGGCAAAGGGAAAACCTCCCTTTCGCCCTTGGAAGCTTCACTGAAAAATCAACACACAATAAAGCAGATTAATAAGAGAAGAGCTATACAAATTTGTTTTAACATGTATACATGGGAAGCCTCAGAAAATGAAGATGCGGCTCCCCAGTGGGAGCTAGTGATGATTTCATGGATATTTGTTAGTGTCCGAACTCATCAAATGACAGACATTAAGCACGTACAGTTTATCGTATATCAATTATACCTCAATAAAGCTGTTTAAAATAAACAAATACATACATATATAAATCTTGCAGGCACAAGTGTAAATAAACGAATCCATAGTGATAATCACTCCTCCCATTCTCGTTTCTACTCTAAGAACCTCTGATTTCCATGCAATGGACGGTTGGGTGTTTTGCTTACTCGAGGAGCTGATTCCTTTATAGAACCAACAGCAGAACCTGCAAGTCTGGCTCTACACTCCATGGATGGCATTTTTGGGAGATCTGACATAGAATGGGGCTGAAAGTGTGTGCTCACAGCCTGGGGTTGATTTGAAGCCCAGGAAAATGCTGTAAACACTCAAGAAGCACTAGAGAGAGAAATTAAGAAGCTCTCCATCAATTACAAGGGGAGATCCTGACTGAGATGATCAGGAGAGGACACTGACACATTCTACTTCCCTTAGAAGGGAGAGACAAGGGCATGTCCATAGGTTCCTGCCCTAGTTGCTGTCAGCTGTGTTGCAATGACTCAGCCCTTCATCTCTGAGAGGCCACATGTAGCTTCAATTTCCTTACCTCAGCATTTCCTCGAATTCATCAAATTACAAAAGTAACCTCAGGAGTTGATTAATTCTGATTTAACAGGTCTGGAATAGACTCAGGGAATCGGTACAGTATTTTTAATAAGTGCCTCAGGTGATACTCACAGTCTGATCAATTTTAAGAAATGCTAAGCAGTCTGGGAGGCCGAGATGGGAGGATTGCTTGAGGTCAGGAGTTCGAGACCCCCCCCCACCCCGTCTCTACTAAAAATAGAAAAAGTAGCTGGCATCATGGCACATGCCTACAGTCCCAGCTACTCGGGAGGCTGAAGCAGGAGGATCACTTGTGCCCAGGAGTTTGAGGTTGCAGTGAGCTATAATTATACCACTGCACTCTACCTGGCATGACAGAATGAGGCTCCATCTCAAAAAAAAAAAAAAAAAAAAAAACAAGAAATGCCATTCCCTTGCTACTCAAAATATGGTCCAGGGACCAACAAAATTAGCATCACCCAGGAACTAGTTACAAATTCAGAATCTTAGGCTTCAACCTAGACTTACTGAATCAGAATCTGCATTTTAGCAAGACCCTTAGGTGATTCATGTGCACATTAAATTTTAAGAAGCATTGACCCAGGCCCCAGATTTCTTCCTAGCCTTTAAGGAGTCCACTCATGTGGGTCGTCAGGGTATGGAATGACAAGCCAGGAGTGCTTTTTAAGCAAGGATAATTTAGTACTTGAATTGTAAAATTTTGATTTAATAAGTCTGGGGTGGGGCCTGAGATCTGCATTTCAAATCAGTTCTTACGTGATGCTGATACTGGTCTGGGGACTGTACTTAGAGGAGTAAAGCTATAGAGCTCTTTTACATGAGACAAATTCTAGGGAGATGGTTACTGGTGAACCAGGTACAATAATCCACCCCTGGCCTTTGGGGATCCCTGTATATATCAAACAAAGATACCCAAGTCTAAGGACATGAACGTGATAGAAGCACAGTTGGCTTGGAGCACTCAGGTGACATCGTAGTAGTTAAATCTATAACAGAAGCGCTGGAAGAGCTGAATTTAGGATTCTGTTAAAGAAGCTTTTGCTCCGAGAGGTGGGGCTTGTCTCCACGGTACAAGGAATCACACAGAAGCAGGACTCCATGGATCCAGTGACCCCAAAAGGGCAGATGTGCAGGTTGGGATAGGGCCAAGTTGGATGAGGAGAAGCTGGCAATGTTCCAGATTCACCATTCCAGCAGAGCATGCAGGCTGCCTGCCAAGAGCCCCAGGAAGAGGTTCTCTAGGCACCATGGGCACCAAGGATCCTGCCCTTGGGGAGGCTGCTATGATAGGACCCCTTCCCATTTGAAACTTCAAAGATACATACATAAGGATGTTCATGTAGCCTTGTCTATAATAGTAAAAAATTAGAAACAGCCTAAATGGACATTTATATAGGAGCACTTAAACTATTTGTGGCATGATGTGGTAGAATGAAATACTAAGAATCCATAAAAACGGTGATACAGAGATATATGTACTGATGGAAGATATTTACATATGCCAAGCAAAAAAAAAAAATCAGATTAAAAAAATGTTAGAATGATCTCAATTTTGTAAATATTTGAGTGGCAATGCATAAAAAAACCACACAGAAAAATATACACCAAAAGATTAACGATCTAAATCATGGTATTGTGGATAGCATTTTTATTATTGTTCTTAAGTTATTATATCTTTTCCAGGTTCCCTATAATAAATATTTAGAGTAGATGGGTGGATATATAAGGAACACTTGGGTGCAACAGTCTCTTTGATTTGGTAATAAGGATGCTTGAGTCAGCAACACCTCTGAAGGGCATGTCTAACAATGAGAATTTTCTTTGCCTTTAATAAACAAAGAATTCTCTTTGCCTATAGAGATGCCCAATAGCATTGTTATGCCACAGAGCATTGAAAATTATGTGTATGCTTGCTTTATATTAAATAAAACTTAATAAAAAATATTGGAGGCTTATGAGTCAAGTTAAATAATGACAATTTTTTTGTTCCCCATTTTCAAATGCTAATTGGTTCAGTAATGGATAGAAACAAAGCATGTGAATGAGTAATGCAGGCCATGTGTATTTTCATCTCTGGTCCAGCTGGCTCACATGTTAAATGAAGCTAAATAACACCTGTGGTTGGCTCCTTCACTTTCCAGTGCCTGGCTGTGCCGCCCCCAACAAGGCGTGCTGCTGAGGAGGAGTCTTAGGTAAGAACATTTGTTGAAACATAAATGGCACTAGGCAAATCATCTCTGTGGTATTCCATTTTTTCTGGAAGTCTTCTGTGGCTGCTTCAACTTGGGAAGAGCTACACCCTGAGAATACCTGAATAGGGCCGGTTAGACTAGGTCTTTGCCCTAGACCTCAAAGAGAAGCTTACTTTTGCTTTCTTTGGAATTATTTTCCTTGGCAAACACCTTCCCTTGCCATCAGTGGGTTAAGCAGGTAGGCCAAGAGGGAAGGAGGAAAGTACACACTTAGGTGTGCCTGCTCTAGGCAGAGGAATCTATTTTATTTTCATTTCATCCTCATATTACCCATTTCAAGAAAGTAGTGATATTTTCTTCTTTTAATGAAATGGAAGACTAAAAATCACAGAGTGATTTGCCCTAGAAAAACTATTGCTGCTTCTTCACCATGGCTATTTACAACAAGCACTCAATAAATGCAGGGCAGCCAACAGGACCCTGAGAAGAACCTGGGATACCCAACCTCTAGTTAGTCCAGATTATGCTTCCTTTTGTTTACTTGGCAGAAGAGTCCCTGATCATCCAGAAGTATCACCTGGGGAGCTCTCTTTGGGGTAAAAAACATCTGCAGACAAGGCAGAGATAGGAAAGAAGACCCCGGCATGCCATCAAGCAAGAAACAGAAGGGAAAACACAAGCCATTTCCTGCTTATGAGAAGATGGTGTGCTTCTGGGAGGAGTTTCAAAAGCAGGCTGCTCCCTCTACCCAGGGTTAAGTAGACTTTAGCCTGCCCCCGCTAGATATGGCATCAGCCAAGATTGAGATTCCCCCAAGGAGCTGTGCTCAGTTTCTTGGCTTTGGTTTAATTCCTGCTGCTGTCTTCTGGTTGCCCTAGCAACCCACATTAAGTTTGGGAATTTTTGTTTTGAACATTATTTGAGCTAGTAAAGGGAAACTGGGAGGCTAGGGAAAGGTGAAAAGAGATTTTTACTACCAAATTTTTTACTAAGACATCAGGCTCTGCAAGAATGCTGTGATGTACACTGAGAACTACCCACTCCTAAAACACTCCCGTAAGACTTCAGGGGCAAAAGTCGGGAGCAAGAGGGCAGGTCTGGATATAGAACACTAGACAAGCTTAGGGCAAGAATCTTTTTCCTGGTTCATAACCAATTTGGGAACAGTAAATAAACAATATTTTCCTCTGAAAAACAAAATCCTTTACAGTCTTAAATAGAAAAATAATGCTGCCTTTGGGGGAGTCAGTATATGAGAAAAGAGAAATATTTCCCTTCTATTGCTAAAAGAACCCTTGATGGAGAGAGATTAAAATATTTTAATGGGATAAAAAGGAGAGTATCATTTTACCAGAAAATTAAACCAAGGCTAAGAAAAGATACTGAAAACTGCATGCACTTCCTAGCTCTCACTGTCCACTACAAGGAAGCATACTTGTTCAACTGCAGAGACAGATGTTTTACAGCCATGAACTCTCTAGAGGCATGTGCAGTCCTCCCTCGGTATCTGCCAAGGATTAGCTCCAGGACCCTCTCCCCCAATCCCTGCAGAAACCAAAATCCAACAGTGCTCAAGTCTCTTATATAAAATAGCATAGTATTTGCATATAACCTACACATATCCTCCTGTATACTTTAAATCATCTCTAGATCACTTATAATACCTACTACAATGTAAATGCAATATAAATAGCTGTTATACTATATTTTTAAAATTTGTGTTTTTATTGTTATTTTTTTATTGTTTTTTTTTTCCCCCAAAATTTTTGATCTGCAGTTGGTTGAATCCAAGAATGCAGAACCTGTGTATGTGGAGGGCTGACTGTATTATGCAGGTCTTTCTTTGTAGTTAATGTAATGAACATTGAGCTATATAAGGAACAGTTTTCAATTTTTTTCCTAAAAAATGTACAAAGTCATATTTCATATGACTTAGCATAATGCTAAATTACAAGTTTGTGAAGATGAGTTGTTCTTCAGGCTACTCTTTTAAATATCAGTGGCCAAATAGTCTATTCCAAATAGACTCTGGTAAGTCCTAGAAGTGGGAAGTTGATGAGGCAGCCCATGTGCTCTAAAACTAGGTAGAAGTGATGCTTGTTCTGAGAAGTGGAGACACTGATTTGTATTCTGACCTCTAGGTTGCAAAAATACCTGACAGCAGTGCCAGGACTTTTCTCAGAAAGTGATTCAGCAGTTTGCCTGAGACTGACCCAGTTTTAGCACTGAAAGCCCCAAGTCCTGAGAAACTCCTCAGTTCCTGTCATAGCAGGACAATTGGTCACCCTAAAAGGCAGGTGGAGATGTTTGAGCACTGCAACAGGTAACAATTCTCAGTTGAATTTTGCATCATGAAGCATGTAAATTATTAATCTAGAATGGGATTTTGGTCCTGTTTCTAGGACAGAACATGTTTATTCTACCATGAATATATCTTTTTCAATCAAAAGCTTAATTTTTAAGAGGACCTCATTCTGATGTCCTGCCAAGAGGCATTAGCTGCAGAATTCACTTCAGGGTATCTAAAATGAGAGCACCTGTGGATTCACTTTGGGCTTTCTAAAATGAGATAACCTGTGGATTAGAGATGTTTATACATCTAGACGGCAAAGAGAGTCTGTTGAAATTAAGTTGAATTTTGGCATGAGTGATATTGAGTTTTTTGTTAAGACAGTGATTGGCTATGAGAATTTTTTCTTGAGGACATCTCAAAAAATTTGAACATGTCATTAACCTTGAAGGGAGGACATGACTTTGCTCATCTAGGAACAGAATCAAATTCTTTAGACACGAATTTAGACAGACGGGGCTAAGATTCAGCCCTGATTTTACCGTTTCATTGCTCTGTCCTGTGCCCACTGTCACCCACTGTAATCTCAATAGGGCCTTGAAACAGAATCTGGAAAGAAACATGAGAGCTTGGACTCTAGAGAGGGAACATACAATCTGGCCCTTAGAGATTTTTCTATTTATTGAATCAAAGACTAACAAATGCTGTAAAGATTTCTATTCTCAATTCAGCAAAGAGAAATACCGCCTTGATATTTCTGGAAAAGCTACTAACATGCAGTGAGATTTATATATGGCATTATAGAATGCCCCTATCCTGGAATTTCCAGAGGAAACTTGTTCTAACATAATTTCTTTTTAGTCTTTTAAATAAATCAAGATTTGAAATCCACGATAAGCAAATTCTGATGATCCAAAAAACCATAGAACACACCACAAATTACATAAAAATCCCCAAGATTTCCTGGATAAGATGCTTCAGCAGTTACCTAAAGAGTTCACCTCTGAGTGAACTTTCATCCTTAACAGTAGCTGATTATTCATTCGGATGGAAATTCAACTGAAAATGCTTTCAGTTCAATAGTAACTGCCAATAAAGAATTTTTGGCTGAACATTTAGATGAGTGTAAATCAGTTTTATATTAGTTTTACTCAGCTTTATGTTCCATATAGAGTATACTCCTTGAATGTAAAAATAAAAAATTAAAATCCTTGATATTTTTATATCAGAAGCAGTAGTTTTCTGATATGTATATAGACATATATATATATACATATATATCCATTCGTTGCAGTGACCAAAAGCCATTGTGGTCACAGCACTGATATGAAACCCAGAGTTTTCCTTATTTTTAAGTAAGTCATCAACAAAATTGCCCCCTTTGGACTTTTATAATTCCACTGTTTTGTGTGAAAAAGATAATTTATCAATCACAAGAAAGAGGCTTGAAGGTTATATTGGGATGCTAGCCAGTTATCAGAAAATATTACTAAGATCTATAGAATCAACATCGTTAAAATGTCCATACTACCCAAAGGGATTTACAGATTCAATGCAATCCTCATCAAAATACCAACATCATATTTCACAGAACTAGAAAAAATAATTCCACACTCTGTTTGGAACCAGAAAAGAGCCGGAATAGATAAGGCAATCTCAAGCAAAAAGAATGAATCTGGAGGCATCACATTACCAGACTTCAAATTATATTACAAGTCTACAGCAAAGAAAACAGCATGGTATTGGTAAAAAATAGAGATGTAGACCAATGAAACAGAACAGAGAACCCAGATATAAAACCATCCACATACAGCCAATGGATCTTTGACAAAGCAGACAACAACAAACACTAGGGGAAAGAAGCCCTATTCAATAAATGGTGCTGGGAAAATTGGATGGCTACATGCAGAAGAATGAAACAAGATCCATATCTCTCACCATGCGCAAAAATTAATCCAAGATGGATACAAGACTTAAATGTAAAGCATGAAACCATAAGAATTCTAGAAGAAAATGTAGGAAAAACTCTTCTAGGTATCAGCCCAGGCATGAATTATGAAAAAGACCACAATGGCAATCACAGCAATAGCAAAAATAAATAAATGGGACTTGATTAATTAAAAAGCTTCTGCACAGCTAAGGAAATAATCAACAGAGAAAATATTCACAAGCTATACATCTGATAAAGAGTAGACTTCACTAATCATCAGGGAAATGCAAATTAAAACCACAATGAGACATCACCTTACCCAGTTAGAATGGATTTTATTAAAAAGTCCCAAAACAATAGATGCTGGCATGGATGCAGAGAGAAAGGAATGCTTATGCACTATTGGTGGGATTGCAAGTTACTACAATCTCTATGGAAAACAGTATGGAGATTCCTCAAAAAACTAAAAGTAGACCTACCATTCGATCCAGCAATCCCACTACTGGGTGTTTACCCAAAGGAAAAGAAGTCATTTTATCAAAAAAACACCTGAATTTGAATGTTTATTGCAGCACAATTCACAATTGCAAAGATGTGGAATCAACCCAAGTGCCCACCAATTCATTAGTAGATTAATAAAATGTGGTATATGTACACCATGGGATACTATTCAGCCATAAAAAAGATGAATTAATGCCTTTTGCAACAATTTGGCTGTAACTGGAGACCATTATCCTAAGTGAAGTATCTAAAGAATGGAAAAATAAACACCACATGTATTCACTATTGAACTGGAACTAAGTGATGAACACACATGTGCAAAGAGGGAAGTAAAACTCAGTGGAAATCAAGCGAGAGCAGCAGGGAGGAGGGGATGGGTGAAAACCTACCTAATGGGTACAATGAACACTTATCTGGGTGATGGGCACACTTATAGCACTGACTCAAGCATTACAAAAATAATCCACATAACCAAAAACATTTGCACCCCTGTAATATTTTGAAATAAAATAAAATAAGAAAATATTATTAAGATCTGTAAATTACTCATCCACAGATTGACACAGGAGCCACTGTGCTGGATGGTGGGAGGGCATATTTGAGACTACTCCTTCCTGATTATGAGTAGTTGAGAAAGCCTGAATTAAAGCATGAGAAATGCTGAGAAAGAGGAAAAAATATTTTGGAATAGTCATGTTTGTTCTCTCCAAAAATGTATATCCCTAGTAAATTGTTCCTAATCGTATCCTAAATCCTTGTATTTTCCACGAATCAGCATGTACTAAACAAACGTAAGAGGATAAATGATTACCATTCCTTCTCTAGCAACATCTGTTTCCAAAGGAATTTCGGCAGAGTTTACAAGTGATGTCAGACTGCCAGGACAAAGATTACAATCTCACTAACTCTCGCCCTGGCATTCCTACCTCCAGGGAGCCTTGACTAAAGGCATGAAAGCCAGAGTTTGAAATGGGTTGCTCTACATTCTCCCTGAAAAACAAACAAAAGATTGGAAGCAGGAAGTGCTCATAGCTAGAGTTTTACTGAGTCCCGTAAATATTTACATCCAACATTTCACGAAATGTCCACTTGTAAAGATGTTTAGAAAAATAAAATAAAATTCCAAAGAGTAACATTTTCAGTTATGACGCTCAGCACCAACAAACATTTATTGAGATGACAAACTCCTTTAAGGTGTAAGGAACCACCAGGTTCTTTCTTTATGGACAAATACAATCCCCCATAGCCACAGAATAGTTACACTTCAGACATCTCCTAGGCTAGTTGGGATTTTATCAGATCCTATAGTTACTTTCTGTTCATCAGCTTTCACTGGGTATTCAGAAATTGGTCAAGAATGGATTTTGAGTGAATTATTTAGGCCAGGGACTCCAGCAACCACTTTTGACTGAGAAAACTCAGTATTGCGAACATTTTTAACATGGATGGAAGCAGATGGTATTTAGGTTTGCTTGTAATCTATAAAACAATGATTTAAAGAAATGCATCTCCTTTAGAGTTAAGGTTTGATGGATAAGGAGAGGACAGGAATAGAAAAGAACATGCCATGGACCGTTGCTTGGACCCACAGGAAGCAGTAATGACTCTTTCACAGCATTTATTTTTTCAGGTCAGAACTGGATGCATTAAAGAACAGAGGTGTGCCATAGAGATTTTTCACTGGATGACATGTAATCATTTGATTATATTTCAACTGTTGAATCATTACGTTTTGGCTATGTGACAACATTTCCAAAAGTCAGATGCTAACACTGAAAAATAAGGTGGCACCAGGAATCAAGATATCTGCACTGAAGGCTGGCTTACTTGATCCTAGGCAAATGACTTAACTTCTTATTTTCAACAAATGTCTCACCGAGAGTATGGATGCTTGTTTTAAGTTCTTTACAGATTTATTGTGATAATCAAATAAAGTAATGCAGTGAAATATAAATATAATCATTCAGTAATTTATAATAATACAAATGAAAAGCATTATGAAGAAATATAATTCACCATTCAAATATAACTATCACAGAGACGCCGTAGACCTGCGACCCGGAGCAGCTCAGAGGCGGTGAATAATAGCTCTTCAAGTCTGCAATAAAAAATGGCCTCCAATAAAACTACATTGCAAAAAATGGGAAAGAAACAGAATGGGAAGAGTAAAAAGGTTGAAGAGGCAGAGCCTGAAGAATTTGTGGTGGAAAAAGTATTGGATCGACGTGTAGTAAATGGGAAAGTGGAGTATTTCCTTAAGTGGAAGGGATTTACAGATGCTGACAATACTTGGGAACCTGAAGAAAATTTGGATTGTCCAGAGTTAATTGAAGCATTTCTTAATTCTCAAAAAGCTGGTAAAGAAAAAGATGGTACAAAAAGAAAGTCTTTATCTGACAGTGAATCTGACGATAGCAAGTCAAAGAAAAAAAGAGATGGTGCTGACAAACCAAGAGGCTTTGCCAGAGGTCTTGATCCTGAAAGAATAATTGGTGCCACGGATAGCAGTGGAGAATTAATGTTTCTTATGAAATGGAAAGATTCAGATGAAGCAGATTTGGTGCTGGCAAAAGAAGCAAATATGAAGTGTCCTCAAATTGTAATTGCTTTTTATGAAGAGAGACTAACTTGGCATTCTTGTCCAGAAGATGAAGCTCAATAATTGTTTGCATTGCTTTTTATATATATTTATATATATATATATATATATATATATATATATATATATATATATACAATCTGGGTCTTGGTTTTTGATTTACTAGTGTGAAGAAATAACTACATCTAATAAATCAAGTTTGATACAAAAAAAAAAACAAATATAACTATCACACACATCAGTTCCAGCAGTATAAGCTTATCTTAACTAATTTTTACGTTAAGAGAACTTACTGTGATCAATTCCCTTCACCTCTTTTAAGTCAAGGGCGTTGGTTCATTTCAATGAATGACATTGTTCTTAAATTAATCACCATAGAAAAATGGGTCTGCGCTGCAGACACCAATTAACACTGTAGTGACCCTTGCCCACTCCAGGTGACCAGCATCACTTCATCTCCCTCCCCTGCCTGCCAGTTCTCATTCCTCAAACCAGTGAGGGCAAAGGTTACATAATTGCGCAGTTCCTCCTCCACTTAAGCTTTGGTTCCCATAAACCAAAGGCCAATGTAACTGCCAACCAAGAAGCTGAAACAAACTCCACAACCATTACACTCCCCCATTGCTGCGATTTGACAGAAACTACCCAACTGGAACCACAAAAGAAAATATATAAGAGCACAAGAAAATCTGACCCAATGGCAAAGGAATGTTGTCCCCCTCCTCCAAGTCAATGCAAATGTGGAGCTGGTCATGAAAAAACCATCCAGGAGGGTTTCAGGCTCTGGTGTTAACAAGCCTGCTGCTCTGTTACTCCACCTCCACCTCTCCAGCCCAAAGGTTCAGACAGGAAGCCAATGGATGCATGAGAAGAAACGATACAGGGATTTTGTTTTAGTTTTTGTTTTTTTAAGAGTGAGATATTGAAAGCTGGCTCCCATTCCATGGCTGTGGGCTTTCCTTTAAACATAAACAGCAGCAAGAGCTGAGAGTGACTGCCATATTTGAATGCCAAATAAACACAAAATGACAAGCACAGATTTTTGGCTTTATATAAAAGCTTGGTTTTTCAACAACCCCTTTTGTTGCATCTAAAGACAATGGTCTCAGTGTTTCTGAGCCAGATTCCTGGGACTCTGAGCAGAGCCTCCCTTGCCGCACCCCAGCGGAGTTCACTCCACAAGTAGGGCTAATGTCCCCTTTGGGTTTGAAAGCAAGCCATTTCTCCCCTCCTGGCCATTGCTGTAGAAGTATTTGTTTATTGAAACTAAAGAGCAGTGGTATATGAAACTTGAAATTTGCAGACCAAGCCCCAGGGTGGTTTGATGAGGGATGTGCTCAGTGGTTTCCACTTAGTTGGAAAACAGTAGCTTAATCGTGAGATCTGCAAAGGATTGATGGGGAGGGACTTGCAGATTTATCCACTTCATTAATTCATTGTAAGCTCAACTTTCTTCTAAATCAGTGTTTCTCATTTTGGTTTTTTGACACTTGCAGTAGCAATAATTGACCTTGCTAGATGGAACTAGTGGGCTTTTTACTCTCCTTCCAGTCCAGCAGTTAAAACAAACCCAAAATTTTCTTGAATGGCTAAGTATCTCAGGCATGTGCACAGTTATGTACCTCAGTGCAGACATATGAGCCACTCAAATAAGAAGATGCCTGGTCATGTGTATCACCTTATCCTCAGACACCGCCTTTTTGAAGGTCTACATCAAGATTTCAAAGTTCTATTGTAAAAGCACTTAAACACTTGGGCGAGGTTACTTTTTTTCTTACTCTTTCCTTATCATCTCACAAAAGATTCCCCTCTGCTGAATTTTAACTTCAAGGAGGAGAATTGGATTCAAAACTGTATACTACTATTTTTAATTATAATTATTTATATGATATAACTAATTTCCCATTCTATTTAATAATTATACATGTAATTGTTATTTAATAAGTTTATCTAATTATTTAATAAGTTATTAAGAGAAATGATTTAAACATAAACACAGTGGCATCCATTTACCAGCTTTCTATAGCCTTTGAATATGTGGCAATAATAACCTAATGGAGGCAGTGCCCACTCAGTGGCCCCTTCACATCTTGTCTGTATGAAAGAAGTGATGTTTATGAAACCATCCTTTATAAAATTTATATGTATGAATATATATACAACCAGCCATGGTTCCCTTTCCTATAACTGATTACTACTCAGGAATCATATAGTTGATGGTCATAAAGATTCTTAGGTTTCTTCATTGCTCCCATAGCTAACATCACCCTTGTGAATGATAAGGCTAGTTTTTTAGATATCTTCTGGGCCCTGCATTCCAGTGGAACAGCTGACCCACCCAGACCAGTGGCCCATGCCAAGGAACTGACTCAACTGGTCTTGTGACCCCCACCCAAGAACTAACTCAACAAAGAAAACAATTTCTACGCTCCTATGGTTTTGCCTTAAACCCAGCCAATTAGCAGACCCAATTGCCTGGCCCTTTGCCCACCAAACTATCTTTAAAATCCCTCTTTCCCGAATTCTCAGGGAGACAGATTTGAGAACTTCCTCCCATCTCTTTGCATGGGGCCTGCAATCTTAAACTCTTTCTCTACTATAACCCCTGCTGTCTCAGTGTATTGGCTTCCTCTTGAGCCTGCAATCTTAAACTCTTTCTCTACTATAACCCCTGCTGTCTCAGTGTATTGGCTTCCTCTTGAGCAGCGGGCAATGAACCTGGTAAGTCTGTAACAGGTCCAGTTGCTTATAGCACAAAGATCCAGTTATTGAGACACCGAGGATTGCCAAGGAAGAGAGGAATTTCTTAAAACGGCAGACATCTTGTTGGGAGAATGGAAGAAGCTGCCTCAAATCCATCTCTCTGACTAATAGAGACCAAGGGCTTTTAAAGGAGGGGGCACATGCCTTGGGACAGGTCATGAAGATGGTGAATCTTGGCATCAGGAAGTCTGCCCAGGGAGCAGAGTCTGCCCAGAGATTCTGCCTTCAGAATCTCAACTCCTTTGTCTTGCAGAAAATCCACCATTTCAAGGAAACAACTCAAAAGATCAAGAAGTTAATTAAGAGAGAGGATTATTAAATAAATATATATATATATAAAGGTTATTGAAATTTGTTCATAGACCTGGTTACAGTGTTATTAAAAGATATGTATTCTCTGCCTATATACTCTCTACTTGTGACCTGCAAACCCAAACTGAACTCTGGATCTGGTAGAATTAAAGTAAAGCTGAGTTTCTACATAAACCCAAAGAACTGTGCACCAAAAACTTCATCAATAGCCAAATTCTTCTGTGCATCTTTAAAAAGTACTCTATGTATTGCTCCCCACACAATATTTTCTGAACAAAAGAAAACAGCAACCCCCAAACGACAGCCATGAGTGAGGATTCCCCAGATTCAGTTGTGTTGAGAGACCTAAGCAGAGGCAAGTGATCACATATATTTAATAGATAAACTTCACATTGGATAAAACTCCAAGTTTCAAAACAAATAACAGGAGAGAATGAGAGAAAAAAATATAAATGTTTGCTGGAATTTTCATCATTGGTGACGCAGGCTTAATACATCATTGGGCCTAGAAAATTTTTATGAGTCAACAAAATTTTCCTTAGGCACAGCCTATAATTAACAGAGCAGGGTGACAACTCAGAATTCAAGCAATGACATCAATAATGTAAAGGAGAGAATTGATGAGACCATCATTTTCTTTTTTATCAGAATTCTTCTTTTTTTAAACACTTTCTTTCACACTTGGCCTAATTTTTGTTAGCTTCTGGGACTATGAGCTTTGCCCTTACAAAAGAAAATGTAAAAACATAAGCAAAGAATGAAAGATAATCTTGACAAGAATAACATTCACTTAGAAGATGATAGGAATATCACTTACGTGTCATTTTGAGGTGAAAAATGTCATGGAATATATGTGTCTCTTCCAAAAATGTTTTCACAGACCTAATGTGTAAATCTGAACTGTTTGTGTCAATAATGATGACTCAGAAAAATAAAATAAAATCAGAACCCTACACAGCTAACATCTTTTTTTCACAATAATATATGTCATAGTCAAATTGAATTGAACTTGACCGTAAATAGTTTCAAAAACCAAGGGACGGGAGGTAGTCAGATACAAACACAAACTTCCCACTGTTTCCTACTGGTATTTAATTCTTGTGCCTCTAGCAGTTTCCTATTATCTCTTTTTTTTTTTTCTTAGAAATTCTTTTCAGAAATCTCTACATCACCCTCCCTCCCCACCTCCTTTTTGGCCTGTGAGCCCAACCTGTCACTACCGTCACCTTTGAAGTCTGTCTCTACTTTTCTCTGAGCTGCTCTATCAAGCACCACCAGTTAATGAGTTTGGGGGGCAAAGAACTGGGAGAACCTAATAGAGGTCTTGTGTTTTCTCCCTTTAGTTAAATGAAACAAAAGAAAACTTTCTCTCCTGGAAGCCATATGGGGATAGGAGAGTTAAACTGATTAAGACTATGATCTTTTAATTGCATTTTTTCCCCTAGATACCACCCCCAGCAAAGCAGTAATTCTGATTTCAAAATCTCTTGTGCTGCCTGACCTAGCGCTTTGTAGTCTCCCTGTCACAGAGGGCTTTTCTAGGGTTTCTTCAACTGCAGGAAGCATTCCTTTGATTATAATCTGGCTCTCAATTCAGCTACCAGCTAGATCCACATTCCCAAATCTGGGGCTTTGCTTTACAGCTGCCCAAGCTGATCCCACTGCCCAGAGAAGGAATGCAAAGATGTTAGAGGAAATTGTGGTCCAGTTTTCAATAGAGAGAGTGCATTCTGGCATCCCATTCTGGAACTCTGAAAGAATTTTCCCATAGGTAACTATAATCTACACACAGGTGCCGCACGCACACACACACACAAAACTGACAAAGATTAGAAAGATTTAAAAAGAATTGGGAACACTAAGCAATTTCTTAAATTAAGTCCTTAAAGGAAACACCCTTCCCCCCAAAATAATACTAATAAACAACAGTTAACTTTGGTCATTAAGCAATGACTTAAGTCTTGATCCTTCTCTGTTTACACTGGTATCTTCCTTCTGAGCACTTGGCTTCATAGAGCTAACGTCAATCTACATCTTGAATCTTCGCCTCCTTCTGACTCTTCTAAGGTTTTGAACTTAAACTTTCCTGTACCCTCTCTGACTCAGCCTGTCCCTCCAGTCCCAACAAATTCCATTGCATCGGGCAGGTGGGAGGGGGGAAGAGGGGATGGGTATATTCACACCTAATGGATGCAGTGTGCACCATCTGGGGGAAGAACACACTTAAAGCTCTGATTCAGGTGAGGCAAAGGATATATGTAACCTAACCATGTGTACCCCCGTAATATGTGGAAATCAAAAAATAAAATAAAATAACATAAACCTATATGCAAAAAAAAAAAAACAATTCCATTGCACTCCATGCTTCCATTTCTAACCCCACAGAGACCCACTCACACCAGGGCCTGGTAGGTACTGCCTGAGTCTTCCCCACCCCTGGGGTGGGGGGGTAATGCATATTTGCCTACCACACATGACTCTTCCAAATGCAAAGAGAAGACTTTGCCTTCTAGCACAAAGATGAGACTTCTGTGCCTAAAGACCGATAATTGTAGTTGAGAAGGAGCCATCAGCATGTCTCTGTGTAGGACTGAATAAGAGCTTTCCTTGAAGTTGCTGCAGGGCAGTGTGTTTGCTTCTCTGTCACGCTCTGTGTTATTGAGAGCTCCCCAACTCTCCAAATTTACCATGGACAACCCACTGAGAGGTTCTCAAGTTAAAAAGAAAATCTCCAAATTTGTTTCCTGGGGTCAGGTTTGAGATAGCAACAGTTCCCTGCTGTGTACGAGACAGAGCTGCAAACTGCAGAAATGGACAGGGAGTAGCTAGCAAGGGAAGTACTAAAAATAGAAAAACAAGCCACTTGGGGAAGTTTTGCCATCATGTCTTCCAATAAATAATTATTTAAAAAGAAAATGTTGGAAAGAATACAAACCAAAATAGTACTACCCAAAAGCCTGGTAACAATAAATTCTTGATCATTATCCATGAATGAAATCATCACCCCCTGGATAATAAAATCTAATACTTTTGTTAAAATGGGATTTTTTTTTTAGAAAGAGATGAATTATACTTTAGTCTAGAATGACTCTAGCCTTACAAGGAGCTCTCTTCTTAGAGAAAAACACATGAGTGTATTGTTTTGTGAGGAGAACTTTGACCTGAAAGGGTATTTAGGCATTCTCCCAGACAAGCTGTTGATTTCCACATAAAATTGGCAAAAGAGAGAGCCATCTGGGATAAAATGTTATTCACTGGTGTCTCACTGTTAGAAGTACATTGCAGTTTCATACCACAAAAAACATAATATTATCCTACTAATAGAGGTTTTTTCTCAATAACCTCTAAAAATCAATTTCACTGATTTATTAGAAACCCAGGATGTATTTATTAATTTTACTATTTCAAAATCTAAAACATAATTTTTAAATGAGCATTTGATGTAACTATCTACTTACCTACTTTCAGAGTTTTCTATAAAATGCATTTTTTGTTTCCAGATCCCATGGTACCTATGCAATGGAGACCCATTAAAACATTTAACAAAGAGATAATAGATCTAGGTTTTAGCCATCATTTTACCATTAACTTACTGTGGGATATTGTGCAAGACATTTAGTACCCCCAGATATATTAGTTAAGATAACACTACCTATGTAATAAATACCAAAATTTTGTTGTCAATAGAAGATTGTTTCTTGCTCATAGGACAGTTCAATGTAGATGTTCCTAGTGAGCAGGCAACTTTCCCCCACATAGCGATTCAGGAATTCAGACTCTCCCAGTTTTAAAACTCCTCTATCCAGTAGGGATTTATAGTCCTCTGTTTCTAGCTAGTGGAAAAGGAAAGAGAACATGGAGAAGTTCAACCAACTTCTTAGGAGTCTGATCTACAAATATGTCATTTCACTTTCACTCACATTCCAGTGTCAAGAACTAGTCATACGGCCATACCTTATTGTAAATATGGGGGTGGGGACCCAAAAATGTGGTCCAGTCAGGAACATGTTGGGTGTATAGCTATAAATGTTTCAGATACATTAGATGTCTATGTATTCATCTGTGAAATGATAATAACAATACCTGGTCTGCCACCCCATAGGCACATTGTGAGAAAAACAATAAATGTTAATGTGCTCTGTAAATGATGCCAGAGAAGCATAGCCCCACAAGATATGTACATAAGAAAAGATATGCCACTGGACTATGACATAATGGTTTCTTATTACATCAATTATAAGATATATCTTGATTTCAGAGATGTTAAAATTTGAGGCTGGGAATGGTAACTCACACCTGTAATCCTAGAATTCTGGGAGGGTGAGATGGGAGGATTGCTTGAGCTCAGGAGTTCAAGACCAGCCTGAGCAAGAGCAAGACCCCATCTCTACTAAAAATAGAAAAATTAGCCAGGTGTGGTGGCACACACCTGTAGTTCCAGCTACTCAGGAGGTTGAGGCAAGAGTATCACTTGAGCCCAGAAGCTTGAGGTTGCAGTGAGGTACGATGATGCCACTGCACTCTAGCCAGGGCAACAGAGCAAGACTCTATCTCAAAAAACTTTTTTTTGGAAAAAAATGGCTAATGGTGACTGCCTAATTTTGAATCTATCCACTCACCCTCTACCACCTAAAAAAAAACATAAAACCAACAAATAGAGGAAATAAAATCATACATAATTCACTCCTTTAGTGATAGATATTATGAGAAAGAATATCATGACACTCAAATTCCCTGTAAGTAATGAAATAAACCCAATTTCACCTGAGCTTCTGCTGCCCACCCACCACTGCAAGCCTGTGGGTGAAAAGAATGGAGGACAGGAGGCTTAAAAGACTCCATGGAAAGATCAAAAGGGTGCAGAGAACTGAGACATGGTACAGACAAAATCATCCCAAGAAAGAGAAAATCCAACAGTTAACACTAACCACAGGGGAGAATTTGATAATTAACAGCAGCAGCTAAAGCGAAGGGGTTTGGGAATAACAGCACCAGAGGCAGCAGGCTCTGGGAAAAATTGGTCAGGGGAAGAATTAGTTCCACAGAGAAGAGGATGTAACTCTTGGAAACAGAGGTGAAGGAAAGGAAAATTTAAGATATTTACTAAATTAAATAAAATAATGAAAGAAATGATAAAAGCAAAACACACCACCCACTTGCCTTGTGACATTGTCAACAATACCGTCTATAAAAGTAACACAGAAGAGGGTACAACTGTCAGAACAGAGAATTATCAAATGAGGAGCATAGACCACAAAATGAATAGGAATAGAAATAGCAGACCACATCCATATAAAACTACTATAAAAATTCAGAAAATGTGAGTTAAGGCATTTTAGTTGATAAAAAGTCTCTCTCAAAAATAAACCACAAAACTGAAGAAATTGTAATACAACACTTCCAACTGAATTAAATAGTTTTACACAAATATTTGTAAATATGAAAAAAAAAATCTTGAATTCACAAACACAAAAATCAAAAACAGAAACAGAGGGGGTGGTGGAGAAAAAAATGAAATGAGAGTTGATTGAACTTAAGAAAGAAATAGAAGAAAAAAGACAAAATTATATCAGACAACAAGACTGCATCACAAGGTACCCAAGATTAGATTTGATTGAAAATTTAAGAAAAAGACAGAAAACCACCAAAACCATAGAAACAAAATGAGAAAAGAAGTAACAATAAACTCCCAATAGTATAAACACAAAGA
This sequence comes from Lemur catta, assembly GCF_020740605.2. Classification (NCBI taxonomy): domain Eukaryota; kingdom Metazoa; phylum Chordata; class Mammalia; order Primates; family Lemuridae; genus Lemur; species Lemur catta. Next base: position 25,509,674 of record NC_059143.1, read on the forward strand.
GATCCAAACCCTGACACATCTTTATTGAAAGACAAATACAAAGAGAAAATCTTGAAACCAGCAAGAGAAAAATGACTTGTCCCCTACAGGAGAATCCAATTAGATTAATAGCTGACTTTTCATCAGAAAAGATGGAGGCTTGAATAGATGGGATGAAATATCCAAAGTGCTAAAAGAAACTGTCAACCAAGAATCTTGTATCTAGCAAAAATATCTTTAAAAAATAAGGTGATGTAAATGGGACAAACTTAAATTAAAAAAGCAAAGAAAAAAAAGGATGCTGAAATAAAGATGTTCCCAGATAAACAAAAACTGATAGAATTCACTATTAGAAGATCCACCTTACAAGAGAAATAGACTGGCATCAGACTTCTCAAAAACAACATACAAAACAAGGCAACAGTGGACCAACTGTCTTAGTCCATTCTGTGTGGCTATAACAGAATATCTGAGACTAGGTAATTTATAAACAACAGAAGTTGATTTGTCTCACAGTTTTGGAGCCTGGGAATTGCAAGAAAATGGCACCAGCACCTGGTGAGGGCATTCATGCTGCCATCCCATGGCAGAAGGTAGAAGGGCAAGAGAGGATGAAAGAGTGAGAGCAAGAAAGGGCTGAACTCACTTTTATAACAAGTCCACTGTTGAGATAACCAACACACTCTTATGATAATGACATCAATCTACTCATGAAAGCAGAGCCCTTGTGACCTAATCACCTTCTACTAGGTCCCACCTCCCAGTACTGTTGCACTGGGGATTAGGTTTCCAACACACAAACTTTGGGGGATATATTCAAAGTGTAGCACAAACATTTAAAAAAAAAAACTAAGGATGTGTAAACCAAGAATATGACATCCATCCAAGCTGTCCTTCAATAATCAATGCTATATACAAATGACTTTGAGTATGCAAGAACTCAGGAAATTATTTCCTGATGTACTCATGTGCCCTTCCCAAGGAATCTCCTGAAAAATGAGCTTCATCCAAATAAGATGTGATGGCACAAAGTTTGGCAAAGGACAATTCATTCTGTTGTAGAGGAGGCACCAGAGGTGCCTCTGGTGCAGTAGAGGAGGCACCAGAATGTATTGCTGGAGGGAATGAGGAAATAGCATATTCTCTATGGAGGGGAGTTTTTCAATATCTAATAAAACTAAATATGCATTTAACCATTTATCTAGCAATTCCACATCAAGAAATTTACTCTGAAGATAGTTCTCCAACATACAGAAAAACACATGCAGAACATGTTATTTATTATAGCATCATCTGTTATTGCAGCAGTATCTGTCAGTGTAAAATATTGAAAGCTATCTATATGTTAGAGCGTAGGAGATTGAAAAAACTATGGTACATACATACAATGAAGTATTGTGCATCTATAAAAAAGAATGAGGACAATATTTATGAACAAGATGGAGAATTTCAGGAGATATTGCTAATTGAAAAAAAGCAAAGTACAAAATAACACATATAGTATGTACCTTTTTTCTATAAGAAAGAAAGAGGAAAAAAGAAAGCAAGAATTTACCTGCTTATCCTTACAAAAGAAATTCAGGAAAGATAAACTGGAAAGCAGTGAAGTTGGTCACCTACAAGGGACTGGGAGCAGGATAGAAGGGATGTGAGAAGGAGTAACACTTCTCTGGGGATAACTTTTCATATAATTTTTATTTGAGGAGGTTGTTAATGTTCTAATAAGATTAAATTGACAAAATTGGGGAAAAGGAAAAACTGAAGGTGAAATCAAACTGAAACAAATGAGCCCAACTGTAGTTCAAACGAATAAGATAATCACACAGGAGAAAAAGAGAGAGAGAATTAATCTAAATCATGTGCAAACACAATATTTTGTTATACACCCTCAGGCTCAGGCAGACCAGGAGAGAAGAAAAGCAAATATACCCTGAAGTTTTAAAAATACATTTGGATTCATTTACTGATAAGGGAGAAGCAATTCTGAAGCTATTTCAAGTGTATTATAGGACAGAGCAAACAAGTAAATATGTTGATGTTACTGGGAGCCAAATTAAGTGTAGAAGGAATGAGCATGAACAACCCTGTGGAGTGGATTACAATTGGTGGTATTAGTGTCAACACATGATTTCTAAACTATAGATAGAAAACATAGGTGTTTGTGTGTATGCATATATAAGTGTAGATGGGTGCATATGTACGTGTGTATGTGTATATGTATTTATCCATATTTATTTTCTAGCTCTGCCCCTGGAACCATGCCAATAGCAATGTGTATACCCAGCACCCAGATATTGGTCTCCATTACCATTCCCTACTAATGAAACCCAGGATGCCTCAGAGAAATAGCTGATTCCTAGGCAGGGTCAACGAGAGTACAAGATGAGCTTGAAACATCTTTTTTTTCCCAGAAAGTAAAAATACACTTAAAATTGATGGGAACATGTCACAAAATTTAGGTTTTAGCTAGAAAGGACTACCACTGGCCAAACCTGAGACAATTTGATGACCAGAACAATTAGGAATAGTAAAAACCTACAGACTATCAGAAAAAAAATATGAATCAATGAGTCCATACAAATAATGAACAAAGAAATAAAGAAACAGAAGAGAAAGGAGGATTTTTATTTATAATAGAATCTGTCTGATAAGTGTGGAAAGAGTGTAGTGTTGGAAAAATCATTTTGCCACCATTATAGTAAAGATTGTTTCAGGTAAACTAACAGTGGATAGTAAATCCAGGGGAAATTTTTTATGAGAAACTCCTGTTTTTTTACATAGTCTTAGGTAACTCTTCACAGATTGTTTATGAATTTCAAAATAATAACGATGAGAAAGAGGAGGAGAAATTAGACAACAGTTAGACCAAGGGAGCACAATTAGCATTACCAATGAAGGGCAGATGAGCCTCCTGTCCCTCCAGATGTGAAACTCTGAAAAAGACACAACATCGCTTACGTAGTACTCCCGTCTGACATAGGGATCTCAATCTGACCTGCGGAATCATCCAATGAACCTAAAATGAGGAACATTCTCTATTTATAAAAGGAGGTGGGTATTCTTCAAAAATCTCAATGTCAAAAAAGACAAAGAGAGGTTGCAGAAACGTGCCAGATTAAAGGAGACTAAAGAACATGACAACCAAATGCAACATGTGATCTTATACTGTATCCGGTACAGGAGGGGAAAAATCTATAAAGAATATTATTGACTAAACTGACAAAATTGAAATACAGATATTAGATTTAATTTTCACATATTGTATTAAAATTAGATTTACTGAAGTTGCTAACTGTACTGGGATTTTATAAAAGAATATTCTTATTAAGAAATAAACACTAACGTTTTTAGGGGTAGAGCCCTATGATGTGTGCAACTTACTCTAAAATGGCTAAAAAATATTATATATATTTTTTTTATATGTGTGTATGTCTGTGGTTGTTCATGTGTGTACCTGAGTTGGGGGAGAGAGAGACAGAGTGAGAGAGAGAGAGAGATGGGGAAGGCAAATAATAAAACAAATGAGAGGAAATGTTGACACTGGGTGAGCTTGGGTAAAGGGTCCATGAGTGTCCTACGTACTATTCTTATTCTTTCAACTTTTCCATAAATCTGAAATTATTTCCAAATAGAAAATTTTAAATGTTTGAAAATAATCTTAGAAATCATGAAATTAGATTATTATCACTCCCATTTAAAACCCTTTAACAGCTTCCCAGTGCTCTTAGGATACAATCCAAGCTGCTCTAACACCTAGAGGATGCATCCCTCGCTACCAGCTCCACCCAATCTTGGCGGCTCTCCTCCCACAACCTGCCACGTTCGTCTACCATCTGTTCTGAGCTCTTTCAGGCTTGAAGGTTTTTCTCACTGGAGGAGTGGGGGGGCGGGGAGTAGTTTTTACCTACCCAGAATCCACCTCCCCTCAGGTAAAACCCTCCCCACCCTCGGCTCACTGTGGTGAGAGGGATCAGTCCTACCTGTACCCTCAGCCCCAGACGGGCCTGTGGCCTTGGCTGTGAGCGTGGTGAAGGCTGCCTGAGAATGAAGCCAAGACACACGGAAGCAACACTGCAAGGTGCAGAGAGGACCACACGCTGAGCACATCATTTGAGGCTCTGCCTCCAGCCATGCCGGAAATGAGATCTACCCCTGGACTTCCTGCTCACATAAGCCAAAAGTATCTTCTGCTTTCACTAATTTGAGTAAGAGTTCTTGAATGTGCTGTTCCCTCTGCCTAGAATGCCTTTCCCCTCTCCCTTCATAAAGCTAACCCTTTTCACCCCTCGGTCTCAGTTTAAACGAAGTTCTCCTAGATGCTTTCATGAGCATCTTACTTAAAGGAAGTCTCCTATTCCAATCTGTTTTTCCATTTCTTAACCCCTTGATTTTTTTCCCTCATCACACTTAACACAATTTGAGCCATTTCATTTATTTTTATGTCCACTTCTTTTGAAATAGTTTCCCCTACTTGAGTTAAGCCACAGATTATAAGGTGGTTTCAGGCTCCTTTGGATCCCCAGGGCCTGGGATGTTGCCTGATCACATAATAGGCATTCATTGTGTATTAAATAAATGAGCACATCTTGTTTCCTGGTTACACTAGGTCTCTGAATACTGAAGAATCTACATTGTTTAAGAGAGGAAAAATATGAGTTGGCACATGATGTTTAGGCCTACAAGCCAGTTTACTACATTACAAATTCACTAAGGAATATATTTTATTGCATTTTGTTTTATGCCCACCCTAAATATCTTGCATGATGTCTTACACATTTCATCTGCATGAAATACATAATAATGTGAATTTTTGTTCCCAATTATCATGCCAGTTAAGTCATCAAAGGAGCCAGCAGTACTGAACTGACAACAATGTACCCAAAACTGTAGATCTTCCTTTCAGAATTTACTGTGAGAATCCACCAGGGCCAGGTTGGCATTTGGAGAAGGAAATTTTTCAGGCAGGTGGATTACAGCATTGTAAATATTTATTGAATGAATCATAAGTCACTGTAGCTAAACAAATTTTGGAAAGGGAGGGAGGGAGGAAGGGAGACAGAGAGAAAATCTAAAACCCTCAGTCATTGAGCCCAGATGAATAGAATTCATCTGCAACCCCACCATTAGCTGTGATGACAGCCATGCTGCCAACATTCGAAGTTTCCAGATCCCATGAATAAATTTGTAATAATCTGCGAAAACATTACTTAGGCCTCTTCTCTTCTTCCCATTCTCCTCAATGCCTCATAAGGCTGCCCACAGACATAGGCTGGGTAGGAAAGTAAAGTGCTGTCATGCTGAAACTATGAGCTTTAAGTCAGAATATAATATGTGAGCCCTTGGCTGTCTTAATTAAGTCACGTAACCTAACAAACATCTGTTTCTTCCTCTATAAAGGAAGAAGTAATAAGAACACCCTCTCTACGTACCCCACAGACTGTTTCTGTAAATCTAATAATATTATATGCTAAAGTACTTTGTGAGTTGAACAAACATAAAAATTCAGTTACTAAACATAATCTGTTATTTTTATTATTACCAATATAAAACTATGTTCAGATAGTTGTAAGGTTCCCTGATTACTTCTATTTGCCACAAAGATGAAATCTAATTATATAATTTTATAAGCACCTAAGAGCTGTTTAAAAATACACATGTGATCCAATTTCCTGTGAGAAAAATACTTTCAGAAAAAATTCTAGATATTTATTAAACCTAAACAGAAATTCAGACTCTTTGGCTTTTTTTTAACGTTTGCATAAACCATGGGGTCACTTAAAAATGTTATCACACAGAGAATCATGACAAAAATGATCTAGGAGCTATCTGGACAATGCAGCTCAGACTCTTCTTTTGAATCGTAGTGAGATTAGGCAGTTTCTGTAAAATCTCCATTACTGAATCTTAGGGCACAAGCCGAATTTGAGTTGTAGTTTGCAAAGGGCTCTTAGAAAGAGATATCTTCTCCAGCCTCCCCTACAACCAGAGGAGAGCCAGGAAGAAAAGACTTTTGGGGGGGAAGGTGCTAAAAGGAATGAGCCTTGCACTAGTTCAGCTCACTCCCTGACCTCCACAACAAGGAAAAAAACTGGAAACTCTCTCATACACACACATACACAATGAGATATGATTTAGCCTTAAAAAAGAAGGAAATCGTTCCATTTGTGACAACATGGATGAACCTGGAGGACATTATATTAAGTAAGCCAGACACAGGAAGACAAATACTGCATGGTCTCATTTATATGTTGAATCCAAACTAGTTGATCTCGTAGAAACAGAGAGCAAAATCATGGCTGCCAGGGGTGGGGACCTGGGGAAATGGGAAGTTGAGATCAAAGGGTACAAAGTTTCAGTTATACAAGATGAATAAGCTCTGGAGCTCTACTGTGTACACCATGGTGGCTATAGTTAAAATCTCATATTGTATTCTTGAAGTCTACTAAGGGGGTAGATCTTAAGTGTTCTCACCATACCAAAAAAAAGAAAAAAAAAAGTAGCTATGAGAGATGATGAATATGTTAACTAGCTTGATTGTGGTGATCATTTCACAAGGTATAGGTAAATCAAAACATCAAGTGTGAACCTGAAATATGTACAGTTTCTGTTTCTCAATTATACCTCAATAAAGCTGAAAAAAAGAAAAAGAAAAAAAAGAAAAGAACCCCATTATCATCCATGAGGAGCCTGTTTGGTGTATAGATTGAGAACTGGGCTTTAGGGTTGCTTATTGACTGTGTGGCATTGTGATGTGGGAAATTTACTTCATCTCTCTGTGCCTTAGTTTCTTCGTCTGAAAAAATGGAGATAATGCAACAACTCTCAAAAGGATGCTGGGAAGATTTAATGAGGTAAAATGCATGCGGAGTTAGCAGCATGCCTGGAACATGGTAGAAGTTCAATAAATGTGTTATTGTTAGTACTAATATTACTAATAATAGCCATACAAATTTGATTTTTATTTCCCTTTTAGACTTTAAAGTCACAAAGCCTTAATGCTGCTCAAGTTTACAATACAGTCAGTAAGGAATATTCAAAAGTTGTTCCTGAAGTATCCTTTTTTGCCTGGAAGTCCACATACCCATCAATAACCCCAACTTTAACCTGTTGCAATAAAAATTATGTGAAAGTTCCAATAGAATAATTTATCAGAATGCTTTAACTCTCAAAGAAAACCTTCAGTTGCATTGTTTCTCTTTTATTAAATAGTAAATAATAATCATGTAAACTATTATCCTAGTGAAAGCAAATGAGCACTTTTGTTTTACTACTATGTTTTAAGCTTCTGCAGTTTTGCCTTTAAGTTGCTTAAGAAGTCCAGTGTCTCATTATAGGGAACCACTCCATTAAGTCCTTAACCCCTGGCTAAGAGCTCTCAGCCATTTTCTACCCATGTCCCTAAGGGTCTGAAATATCACTTTCTAGGCACAAGGGAGACTCCTCCTTGAAAATAAATCCTTCTAATGCTCTTGTGTCACTCTCTCCCCTTGGGTCACATCTGATTATCCAGGCCAAAGAAGATATCTGATGAAAAGTCACTTTGAAAATGAAACCTAAAATTATCTTAATAAATTTTCAGAGTTACGTTAAGCTGTAAAAATCTTTTGTTTTCACTGTAAAAAGACCATTTTCCCAGTTTCTTATTTGTTAGTACTCTCAGGGCCCTAACAAACAAAAAGCCTCATATAATTTCAATCATTTATTAATTTACTAATCTTTATTAGTTTTTTAAAATCACTTCATTATATGTTTATTGATGTTCCAAACAATGTATATGTTTGGGAATGTAAAATTGAACAAGAAACAGCCCTTGTGGAGTATATGATATATGATGACCCAGACATGTCAACAAATAATTGCAATATAATCTTATAAATGTGCAATAAAGATAGGTACAAAGTGGCAAGGAAACTCAGAAGAAGTAATGATTTTTTTCTGGAGGAGTTGGAAGAGATTTTACCAATAGTGCAATGAGGTGAATATCACAATGAGTAGATGTAAGATAGGTATTCATAGAAGTTGGGGGATACAATTCATTATAAAATAAATAATTGAGTTAATACATAGGAAATATTTAGACTAATGATTGATACATAGTAAGTGCCATAGAAATGTTAGCTGACATTACTATTACCACCACCATCGTTATGGGTAGACAATAGGAGTCATTAGAGTGCTTATCAGCTCCAATCTCTCTTAGGTGGTGATTATCTATGTTGATTTATCACTGTTACCTTCACAGGTTCATTTCAAGTTCCAAAGATTCTATATAATAAAAACCCAGCAACATCAAGGTAAGGTATGAATAGTAATCACCTAGCCTACTCGAATCTAGCGAGTTTTCTTTGTTCAACTAAAATATTGGGTCATAAGTTAAAAGTTTGTAATAAGAAAAGGGGATAGAAAAAATTAAGGTTAAGCCATCCTATGATTAATTTATAATCTAAGGAATTAAAGAAATAGTCCCCAAACTTTTACTAGAACACTGTTAATGTACTTGAGAGTTCCATCCCAGGCTATCTGATGACAATAACAAGGGAATATCAGATATTGGCAGTCTATTAGTCAGCCTAGGGTAGGTTATGCTGCAAGATCAACAGCCATGATCTCCCAATGGATTACCGCAGAGCAAGTCTGCCATGAGTCTTCAGGGTAGCTCCCTTCAAAGTGGTAACTTGGTGACCCAGTCTAACTCCTCGTTATAGCTGTGCCATCTAGAACACGTGGCTTCCAGGTCACCACAGGAGGGAGGAAAGAACTGGAGCATCACACACCTATTAATGATAAATGCTTTAGCCTGGAAGCAACCTAGATCAATTACTTCTACTTCTAACTCATTGACCGTAACTAGTCACATGACCCTTTTCATTACTAATAAATGGGTAATAGGAAATTTGTAGGAATACATGGGTATTTGGTGAGTGGTGTCTCTGTGCAATCAGTCACAATGACTAAGCCATATATTTATTTATATGTGTGTGTGTGTTTTGCAGAAGGGGAGTTTGGGGAGAATGCAGTTGTTTTTTCCTTTATGAATGGCTTATTCTAGTTGGATTCACTCATCTCAGTAGACTAAAAAGCCATTGATTTTTCAAAAAATTGTACTCCCTGGCACTTAGACAACAATAATAGGTATCAAATAAATAAATAGGTAAATAGAATTTTTAGATAGAGCCAGTACAGTTTATCCACATTGTTGCAAGACAACCAACCCACAGTTCTGTGTTCCATTCCAGTATTCCATTCCAGTAATTAAGGATTTCATTATTAGAAATGTAGATAAATTCATTCTGTCATTTAAGGAATTACCTGAGGGAACAGCAATCAAAATGACTCAATCTTCGCATTGTTTACAGAAACGAACCAGTACCACGTTTCCACACGGTCCATAAACTACCTAATACTTCACTTACCATTTTATCTGCACAACAGTTTTCCTTGTCTTTCTTAGAAAATACTAAAAAGTATATTCTTTTTGCCCTAGAGATGATTTATAATGAAAAAATAAATAGTGTTTATATAATTTCCTCTGTATATTATTACCTTGGTTTATTGTTTCCGCTTCTATAAAATTTTAATTCATACTAAAAGAAAATATTTAACTCAGTTATTCTTAAGAAAAAATAATGTTCTTCCACCTTAAATATTTCCTGTGTCATGTTTTATTTTGTTGTCATTTCATTTCTTATTTCTCCACTGGAGAAAAACTTGAGAGCCACTGTCCTTCTCCATATCTTCATCTTTTCCATTTTTTAGATCTTGTAATTGATGTCATTGTGGGTAACTACACCTTTACAACTTTTAAATGGCACTTTAATTGCCAAACAAAAACAATCCTTCCCTTATTTCCAGGAAGGACATACATCCTGCCCAAGCTCAATGCCTGAAATATAATATTTATTCAAATATGTCCAAGTCCAATTTCTCCAAAATTTCTAAACATGGTACCCAATAGGAGATCCTGAAAAATCCTGATTAATGTAAATGAAGTCCAATCGTTATTCTTATCTATAATTCATTACATTGTACTCCCAGATGGGTCACCATCACTTCCATTAAACATAACAAATGATTTAAAGTCATAATGCAAATAGATGTATTGATTTCAAAATTCCATCAAAGCATTTATCTTAGAAATATAATCAATAGTGCTGCTTGGTGAACAGTTCAATTTAATCAAATCTGTACATTGCAATTAATTCAGGTCTTGTAATGTCACTTTTCACCAATAATAAAGAAATCTTGGTAGCTCATAAAGCATGAGTGTTCTATGGAGAATGCTGTGGAGCCAGGGTATTCTATGACAGCAGCTGTTCAACATGCTATCAGAACAGACAAGTGTACAAATGATCAAGCATGATGTGTGCTTTAGTGTTTTTGCTGCAAACAATAAAGTATCAACAGTTTAAAATTATTTGCTTTAAAAAAATAGAGAGAGAGGGACTTCAAGCATGTCCTTATATCTTCCTCACTCACTTGTTAATAAATAAATGCTTTAGCATTTAGCATTTATTTAGTGAGAACCGTGTATAAGCACGGCTTATCCTGAATAGCAATGGTACAGTATAATGTTAATAGTTGTAGCAACTATTCACTATGATGTATGAAAAAATGCTGAGAATTTCTCAACATCTGGGTATTTTCACAGAAATCTGTCACACATGTGAATATCTTAGATATCACAACAGAGAAAAGGTTAAATCATTGTTCCAGGTAAGCCTTGGTGAACATTCCTGATACTCATTTTCTGCTACATTTGGTCTGAAGCAAGTATGATTTTTCCCTTGGCTATTCTTCTGTGTCATAAAGTTTTCATACACAGCAACTTAATAATTCACATCTAAAATGTCAAGTTAATAATTTAGTATTTTTTCCTCTCCTATACTGAAACCATTTTTAAAATAATTTCATTTCTTTCCTTAATAGTACACCCTATTCGCCCCCATGAAACTAACCCAATATGCTCTACCAATAATGCAAACATTCTGCAACCACTTCAACCAGCAAACAGAAAAATAGACAGTATTGCATTTCAAATATATCCATTGAACTACATCAAAAAATATCCCAAATGCCCATTTATGACTATGGTATATCAATATAAATTTGAAACCACAGCAACATCATGGAAATATACTGACATAAATAGCACATTTCTTATGAAGTACAATACAACACTTGCTCTTATACAGAAGTTCCAGGAATTCAAAGAGCTTATCTAAAAAAAATAAAATAAAAATAAAAATAAAACATAGTGGTATCCTTAAATGAATAATAAACTTTCAAAGACATCTAATATTATGCAAGATCCCTTAGACAGCTCTGATAACTGGTGAATGGAGTTTGACCATATATTTAAAATATTGTTCTCCATATTTTCATAGCAACATACTTCCAGTGGACAGGTCAGATAAAATGGTTAATTTAATATACAATGTATGACCACATAGGTCAGTCACGTGCATTTCTTTAATGAGCACCAAACTGCTTTCAATGAGTCTCTGTGTTAAAAAAAAAAATAGATAATTTTAAACTGTCCTAAAGAAAAATAGACTCTAGTTACAAATAAGTATTCTATAGAAAGTTGTTTTAATAAAATCCAGTTGAAGAATAAAAGGAACTCCCAACACATCTGAAATCATTTTTATCTTCTATTCCATATATGAAAGACAGAGAAACCAATGTAAAATTTATTTGACTTGAAATATAGACCACTTCCAAGCAGAGTATTCAACCAGAGTGAATATTTATAAAAATTCTTTATTCCTCAAAAAATATGTGTTTATAATGTCAAACTTTGCCAGAATCCTTTAAGGCTTATTACTTGAATGTTTTTTCACAACTTTACTTGGGAGAAAAATATTGGCTTATAAAAAAGGCTGAAGGATTATTAAAAATCACTTTAGAGGAGTTAATAAAGAGGTTAAGTGAAAAATTCACCGCAAATCCTTTCCATATGACAAAATATATTCTTAAATCATCTTTGTGGAGTTTCTAAAATAGTTTAATAATAGATAAATGTCTCTTTATTTACACCTAACATGTTCATAAATTTGTGAAAATTTATTATGTTTTATGACCATTTAAAATTTAAATAGATTCTTATTACTAAAGGCAGAGGAATGTGTAATCACTTAAAAAGGATGAATAATCTATGAAATTTATAGAAATACTGACATTAAAATTTTAATGACACTTATGCTAATTGTTCCACAAAACTTTACACAGGACAAATATGATAAGAGCGATCGTCCCCACCACTGGTCTTGACAATGCCATACAACAATGGAACAGATATTCTGATATTAATTTTGGCAAGCAATTTTACATAGACTGTATCTCTGGACCTTTGTACCACCTAGAATCCCCTCCCAGCCAGCTGTTTCTAGCCAAGGTGTCTCAGCTCAATTCTCTGATCCCAGAAACCTCCAGGACTAGGTCTGAGACCTTCTACCTGCTCCTGTGCAACCTGTGTTTATTCACCACACTGAAACGTAATTGTGTCATCACTTGTCAGTGTACCCCACTAGCTAAAGGATTCTTGATGGCTGAAGCTATGTTTCATTTTATTATGCAGGTATCCTGCTTCTGTCATCTAGTAGATGGTCAATAAATAATATGCCAATTACTACTAAATGGAGTGCTCCTCAAGTAACTTATAAGTAATGGCACTTGAAAAATCACACACACAATTTATTTTCGTCTCAAGAACATGTACATTTTGCCTGCAAATGACAGTTCTGCCATCACACATCTAGAAGCTGCGCTATGGGGTCAAGAAATACAATATTATTTTGTGAGTGTTCTGCCTTTTTAAAAAAGCTAGCTGTGCATGGTTCTCATGAAATCTGCTTCTGAACCTCATTTCTATATGTTATCTTAGTGAAAAATAGCCATAAATGAAAATTATGTTGCCTATTTTTCCGCTCTAAGTTCCATTTCATTTTTCAGCCTGAGTTCCCCTCAGTGACTATTCCAAAATGCTGTCATCTTTAATAGGTGATCTCAAATACCCCTTGAATTTGGTCTTCTCCCTGCCATTCCCCTCCCTTCCCGCGAATTGTCTTCACCTAATTACTGCCTTATCTCCTTCCCTCCAGTCTAAGATGGAAAGGTACCAGCCTCCTGTATTTTGGACCCAAACCTGTTTATAGTTTCTGGCCTTCCTCCGTCAGCTAGAATAACTGACATTAATCTTATTGGTTCATATGCATTCCAGTCTGTATTTTTTATTAGATCTTTATTTTCTCTCTTAATTAAAGTGCAGTCAATTCTCATTATTCATGATAGTTATATTCTCTAAAGTTACCCCAAACGTTGACTCAGCAAATACTGAAAAATTGCTCCTAGGGGAAATACAGGGCTAGGTTCCAGTGAGCTTCTGATCACAACGTTTTCATCAACTGATTAACGCATAACTTTGTTTTATGTGTGGTTTTGTTTAAAGACACCTTATTTAATATATGCTGCTGATTCATTAGCATTGAGCTCACAGCCAACAGCACTGTGACTAACGCCGGAACAAAGCTTACCTAACACACATGCTTTCTCTGTAAAGCACACCATAGCCTTCTTGCACTTGAGAACACTAAACAACACTTTAGCACCATGCTTAGGTCCATTTTAAACAGCAAAATTCCCAAGAAAAATTCAAAGAATGTGGTACTGATAGACCCAAAACAGGATACTTGTTTACAGCATGAGAGCGGAAACAAGAAGTAGACCATTACTTTATTCACTCAGCTAGGAACGTGCACAAGTGGTGACTCAGATTTTCTGCCTTTGTGCACATGTTCATGAATGACCATGCATGTATTGATTTGGGGGTTACAAATAAATTTGAAAATAGAGACACTGAGAATAATGAGGATTGATTGTAACACATGCTTGTAATATTACACAATAAAACATGTAGCTAAGTTTCCTACTTGAGTCTAGAGTACTCTAGTTTCTGACTCAGATCAATGATGTTTGGTAGTTCCTTATGTTGGAAAAGGAGGTGAGTTCACAAGAAGCCAAGCTCCTGTGTAAGCAGGCGGGGAATTATGCCCATGATGTTTGGGTTACTACTCTTAATGTAACTCCATCTGCATCCACAGTCTAGTGAGGTCTAGAAAAACCTGGCTTTAGCAAGAAAAAGATAAAAGAGGACATGAAACTTATCTATAATTTTCTTCAATCATTTTTCTATATATTTTTGCCAAGGAATTACACAATACATAAATAAAATTGGGTCTTGTGTTTTTGTTTTATCACTAAAATTTTGCCAGTTTTGTTCTCATAGTTGATCAGAGACTGCTCCGTAGCATCGACTGATGGAGGAAGGTGCATGGTGAGGTCACTCAGGTGAAGAAAAAGCAAACTCGGTAACGTGGCCAGGCCTTGTAGAAACTCAAACTCAGCCATTTAACCCTACCAAGGCCTTACCAAGACTAGAACATAATTAAGAACGAGAATGTCTTCCAGATTCGCAGATGCTCTAACAATTACCTTCTTGCCCCCTCAGTGGCAGAAATGCCTTATCCTAATTCCTGGGCACCATAATTTGACTCAGCTACTCACTGTCTAGGGATTTTTCATATTCTACCTTCACAACTAAACTAAGAAGCCCTTTCACTCTGCCCTTTGCTCAATCTCTTAACAGGAATAATACAATTGTCTATTAATCTCTTCCATCCTGTTGGACAGAATTTTTACTCCATAGCATTTTACAGGCCGCTGGCAAATTGACACATTGCATCTGTGGCTCACTTGATCCCAGCATCTCTCAGTGTGATGGGGCCACGTGATATCAGCCTAGTGACCCAGGCACAGGGTGCAGAAGCCACACCAGAAAAGGAGCTTAAGAAGCTAAAGAAAAAGGCAGCTTAAATCAGAATAAGTAAGAGGAATGAAATGATAAAGATAAAAGCAGAAATCAACAAAGTAAAAAAAAAAAAAAAGACAGCAGAGAAAAATATTTAAACCAAAATCTGGTCTTTGAAAAAATAAATAATGTTGATAAACTTCCACCTATAATGTTCAAAAAATGTTTAAAAGACAAAACACACAGATTACCAGTATCAGGAATAAAAAAATGGATATCAGTATATGTCCTACAGACACCGAAAAGAGAATAAGGGAATATTATGAATTACTTTATACCAATAAGTCTGACAATTGAAGAAATAGGCAAAATCCTTAAAAGATGGAAATTTCCCAAAGTGAGTCAGAAGAAATATATCTGAATAGTACTATATCCTCTTAAATAAATTGATTTTTAATTAAAACTTCATCACATAGAAAACTCTAGGCCCAGCTGGCTTCATTACTGAAATCTATAAAACACTCAAGGAAAACATAATACCATTCTGCAGAAACTATTTCACAATTTCTCTCACTCAAATAAAGAGGACAATTTTCTCGAAATTGATCTATAGAGTCAACACAATACACATCAAAATTCTAGCAGGCTTTTTAAAAATAAAATAATAAGCTGATTTTAAATTTCATATAAAACTTCAAAGGATATACAATAGCCAAAACAATTTTGAAAAAGAACATAGTTAGAATACATATACTACCTAATGTCAAGATTTACTATAAAGCTACAGTAATTAAGAAAGTGAGGTAGAAGTAAAAGATAAATGAGACAAAATAGAAAATTCAGAAATAGATTTATGCATATGTGATCAATTGGTTTTCAACAAAGGTACCAACATAAGTCAATGGTAAAATCTTATCTCCAAGTAACTGCACAATTGAGAGCTGTGAAGGCATGTTGTCTTCTCCATGCCCATGGACAACGTGTGGATCAGGGAGGCTCACCTTCCTCTGCCTCTCCTGGCCCCTAGTTCTGCAGGAGAATGGTTACCCAACACCATATCTCAGTGGAGAAACTAAAATCCAACAAAAGAGGAGACTTACAAAGGTTCTTATTTAAAAGCATGAAGATAAAACGAAGCTTAAAGTTCATGAAGTCCAAATCCTACATTCTATATAGCCAAGGAGAGAGAGTAAGAGGCTTGTCCAAGGTAAGACAAGATTCCAACATTAAGAAAAGTTCCCAAGCAAAATCATTATTCTCATTTTTCCAAAAGGGAAAAAAAGCATTTGTAGAAAAGTGTGTGTTAGCGTATAGGCAAACAAGTTCAGTTTGACATAATCTGTATCTGTCTATGCAAAATGAAGTAACTATCTCAATACTTTGCACCAAAAATAGATTTGGCCTGTAGTGTCCAGGTAATTAGAGCCTTGTAAAATTTGTTTTTGCTTCAGTTATCTAAAGTATTGCCCTAATTCTCTGCTGCATTTTAATACATAGGCATCACTGGGAAGTGTAAATTTAAAATGCTATACCCTTTAGATAGATACCTCCTTCTTGAGGGCCTATTAATATTTCTATTTCAATATTAAGCCTCCAGAGCCTAATCAGGTGGCAGATGGGAGCCAAGATGTCTGAAAAAGAGACATTAAAAAGTTAACAGACGTGTCAGCAAACTAAACCTAGAAAACCTATAAAATCTGTGACTTGGCTATGAAGAACAATTCTAACTTGCTGAACTAATAGCTCCCAGTAGCTCCCTTGCCTGCTCTTATTTCTTAACACATCAGGAAATTTTCCAGAATTGCCATGCAGGTCATTTATTCATTCTGTCACACATAGCAAAAAAACAGCATGCCTACAAAGAGATCTACGGAAAGTATCCCATTCATCTCCCATCCGTCACCTACGCAAACATACAGGACAGATTATATTCTCTCTTATTTTTCATGTCATTTCATAAAAGCACTGGTGCAGTTTAAACAGTAAAAGCATCATCCCTTCATCCCTGGGATGGTAGGGACGCTCTGCCTCTAACGTCCCAGTTCAGTACTGTATAATTTAATAATAAAGATCGTAAATGTTCAGTGTCTTTTCATCTGAAAGTAAATGCCTTGAGGGCTTTCATTCATTTTTATTTTATTTCTGAAACATGTCAAGCCTATAGACCAGAATAGGGAGAAAATGCTCCCATGTCCCTACCACCGAGACTGAACATGTTATTTCTATCACATTTGCTTCAATCTCTATCTACCTATCCAACCATCTACCTAAGCTTCTCTCTCCCCTTTCGCCTTCTTCTGCAAAAGCAAGCCACCATTATAAAGTCTGGGTATTATTCTTACGAGTAAGAAGAAGGTAGAAGAGAAACAGGAGGAGGAGGAGGAGGAAGAGCAAGGGGAGGTGTTTTAGGATGTTCCAAATTTGTTACAATGAGCACATACTCCATTACCTTTGTAATAAGAAAAAAAATCTTTTAAATACAAATTAAAATGACAGGTCTGGGTGAGGGGGCTCATGCCTGTAATCTCAGCATTTTGGATGGCTGAGGTGGAAGGATTGCTTGAGGCCAGGAGGTTGAGACCAGTCTGAGCAACATAGTAAGAGACTTTCTCCAAAAAAACAACAAATATTTGTTGAGCATGGTGGCGTGCACCTGTAGTAGTCCTAGCTGCTCGAGAGGCTATGGCAAGAGGATCGTTTGAAGCCAGGAGTTCGAGGCTGCAGTGAGCTATGATCACATCATTACTCCAGCCTGGGTGACAGACCTAAGCCCCTGACTCCTAAAAAAAAAAAAAATGTAAAACTACAATATTATCTTCTTATTTCAATATTTCAAGGAGAGCAGATGAAAAATATTCTTGAATATCCTTTTCTATCACTATCTGGGGATAGTTTGATCTCACTGCTCTTATGAAGCACAGTCTCCAGCAGTACCACATTGCTAAAATGTGTCATGGGCCCTTGCTCCTTTAGGAAAGTAGGAGGCCATCGACAGCCTGGTGAAAGCAGTTTTAAAAAATTGGTGGGGAGGAAAAACAGTCTTTTCAACAAATGGTGTTAGAACATTGGACAATCATAGGAAAATACCTTGACCTAAACTTCACATAGGAGAAAAACTTCATGACGTGGGGTTAGGCAAAGAGTTATTAGACACGACACCAAAGACATGATCCCTAAGAGGAAAAATTAATAAGTTGAACTTCATCAAAATTAAAAACTTTTGCTCTGAGAAAGACTCTGTTAAGAGGATAAAAAGACGAGCCACAGACCGGGAGACAACATTTGCAAATCACATAACCGACATAGGACTTGTATCCAAAATATATCAAGAACTTCCTAACTCAGGAGTAAAAACATAAACAATCCAATTAGAAAGCAGACAAAAGACTTGAACACTTCACTAGACTGTATACATGAATGGCAAATAAGCACATGAAAAGATCCTCTATATCTTTAGCCACTGAGGAAATATACATTAAAGCTACAAGGAGACACCAGTACATACCTGTAAGAATGTCTAATACAAAAAATACTTCTAGGCGTAGGTGTGCACTACAGGTCCCAGATATGCTGGAAGCTGAGGAGGGAGGATCTCTTGAATCCAGAAGTTCAAATCCAGCCTGGGCAACATAGCAAGACCTCCTCTCTTAAAAAAAAAAAAAAAAATACATATATATATATATATATATAAAATACCAAATTCTGAGAGGATACAGAGCAACTCTATACTAGTATTTTGCTACTTCTTATGAGGCTCACACTATTTCAGAATAAAACGTTATTTTATAAAGAGTGGTAAGAATGGAAGCTTGTCTGCAGGACTGATAAGGGAAAGGGAGATGAGGAAGGAAGTGAGTGAAGATCATGCTGCAAAATCATCTGATCAGCAAGACTGTCAGAGCATAGCCCTGAGCTGGGGCAGTCCTGGCAGGCAGATTCTGAGGTTGGGGCACAGTAGCCTGTCTCAGCATCGCACAGTGTTAAAGAACAGGAGCTCCCAGGCCAACTTCTCAGGTTTGATGCTACTCAAACATTTAAAAGTTGTATGATCTTATGACAATTCCGTGCCTCAGTTTCCTCATCTGAAAACAGGAAAAATCATAGCATCCATCTTAAAGGGTCACTTTGAGGATTAAATGGAAAAAATTGCACATGTAACATTATAAATACATTTTAACTTTTTAATTATTATTATTATAGTTCACCTAAATTTTGCCTGGAATTGGAAGTTCTCAAAGTATCTCAATTCTTTTATTTTCTCTTCTCCTGTCATATATTTTCAAAAGCGCTCTCTCATTACATCTCAATCCCTGTTTCTACTCATACCTTCTCTATATAGAATGTTATTCCATGTAATTGATACCTTTCATGATTTTTACTTTTCATTATAAATTTAAATATTTTTAATTTTTAAATGTACTGGCCTAAAACTGATCTTTTAAAAATAAATGCAGGCCGGGCGCGGTGGCTCACGCCTGTAATCCTAGCACTCTGGGAGGCCGAGGCGGGTGGATTGCTCGAGGTCAGGAGTTCGAGACCAGCCTGAGCAAGAGCGAGACCCCGTCTCTACTAAAAATAGAAAGAAATTATCTGGCCAACTAAAAATCTATATAAAAAAAATTAGCCGGGCATGGTGACACATGCCTGTAGTCCCAGCTACTCGGGAGGCTGAGGCAGTAGGATCGCTTAAGCCGAGGAGTCTGAGGTTGCTGTGAGCTAGGCTGACACCACGGCACTCACTCTAGCCTGGGCAACAAAGCGAGACTCTGTCTCAAAAAAATAAATAAATAAATAAATAAAAATTAAAAAAAATAAAAATAAATGCATTTGAAATATAATTTTTAAAAAATTATATTACCTGATTACATATCTGTGGGCAAATCCATACAAAATCACTATAATTAAAAAGAGCAGTTATAAATATAATGTATGAGGAAATAATTTACCCAAGATGATCTCACTATGAGGAAAGAGGTTAGATAATTCTGTGATGATTTTTTCTGTAGGAGGTAAAATTATTCTCTCTGCCCTTCAAGGAATCACTCCTCTTATTAGCAGAGAGCATGCCTTTTTTTCCCAAAGCCCCTTACCCTTAGGAACCTTTAAGTATGATTTAAGTTGTCAGCAGATTAATTCAAACTTTTCACCAATGAATTATTCATATTTTTCCTCCAATAATGACTAATGGAATATGCAGGAAGTGTGGGATATATTCACATTTTGATCGTCATTTTAATCAGAGTACTGAAAGCACATATTCTTAAACATATATCACTGGAGTACATCAAAAGTGGTAACAGATAAAAGAAACAAGAAGAGACTCATTATCTAAATTCCTTAAGTACATAATGATGTGGTTATGACCTTTAATTAATATAACACTTTACACACAGGAAGGTCTGACATATACTCCTTATATTGTATAATCTGCAGCTAAGTGTTTATTGAATCCACATTGAAAGCTCTGAGGGTGTAACATGCTGGGTCACCCATACTTAAACCTCCTGATCTTTGACCAGGGGAAGACTACATTCCAAACAACAGGTGCATTGAAATATATGTAGGAGATGAAAAGATGACATCATATTGCCATGTTGTACTTTTTCTCATACTTTGTAGAATTTCTTCATTGCCAGCTTTCTGTGAAGCAAAAATAACAAGCTGTTGTAAAAGATGGTCTGGTTTTATAAAGTGATCTTCCATCGTTTCAGGAAAGATTGCCCATGATCTCCACTGATTCAAAGCAGGTTGCCATAGAGCTACCAAACTGGGGCCACCCATTCAAACAGGCCAACTTCCAAGAGTATAAAAAAGATATTTGCATAAAGGTTTTTATTTTCTTTAAAAAAGTGAATTCACAAGACTTCAAAGATGGGAGGTTGCATGAGTAAGTCAAGGGGCTGTTACTGGCATCTGGCAGGTAAGTACAGTATGGTAAAGAGTGTCTAACTATCAGGTTATCTTGCAAATCAGACCCCTTACCAATCTAAAACTGTGGTATTGAGCAGATAAAGGGCTAGATGGAAGAGGCTCATGTTTAAATAAAAGTTTTTCCTTAAAAAAGTCTCATTTAAGACAAAATACTTTTAAAATATGAAGATTTATTATCTTTATCAGTTACTATTGTCCTACATTTAAGTTTTAATCTGTATTTCTTGAGTTGTTCAACCTTTTCAGTGACATGACAACTTAGAAGACAGAGCATAAGTACCTATATTTTATTTTAAAATGATTGATGGGGTAAATATGTTAACAATTCAAGAATAAGTTTGAGCACACTGTTTATATTTCTTAAAATTGTATTAAAAGATAATTTGGGCAGGACATGGTGGCTCATGCCTATAATCCTAGCACTTTGGGAGGCCAAGGGGGGAGGATTTCTTGAGGCCAGGAGTTTCAGACCAGCCTGAGCAAGAGTGAGACCCCTCTTTCTACAGAAAATAGAAAAATTAGCCAGGTGGGCATGGTGGTATGTGCCTGTAGTTGTAGTCCCAGCTACTCGGAAGGCTGAGACAGGAGGATCACTTGAGCTCAGGAGTTTGAGGTTGCAGTGAGCTATGATGATACCACTGCACTCTAGCCCAGGTGACAGAGTGAGACCCTGTCTGAAAAAGAGAGAGAGAAAGAGAGAGAGAGAGAGAGGATGAATGAATTTGAATACAAATCAGCGAAACACCAAAAAAAAAAAAGTATAGAAAACAAATTTTTTGTATCCCTAATAGCAGTACTTCTAAAATTGGGCAGGCATCAACTAGGGAGCTTTCTAAAATTCGAATTCCGATTCTGTAGGCCTAGAAGGGGGACCCGAAATTCTGCATTTGTAACAAGCTCCAGATTGGTGCTGATGCTGCTGGCCAATGGACCCCTCTGTGGATAGCAAGGTTTAATCCTACTGCAACACTGGAAGCTGATCATCAGTAGGGAGAATAAAAGAGCAATCTATAAAAGTCTTTGAAAGGTCTTTTTCTCAGAGTCAATGCCCCATTACTGTCTTCTAGCAATTTCCTTAGCTTTCAGACCCAACTATTTCTGAACTAATGTTTGACATGAGATATGAAAACAAGTCAATCAATTCTATGGAAACCATGGCAAAGGTACCTGTTCTTTAGAGACTAAGTTACAGCAGAAATGAAGTCTAAGCACTGAATTATTCAAGTATCAGTGAGATCTCTTTACTTCTTATTGAGCCAAGGAAATGCAGTTCCCCAACTGCGTCCTACAAGAAGGGAGGCTAGTGGTGACCCTGGAGACTGAATTTTACTTGAAACAAAGTAGAGATGAATGAGAGTGGGGATCAGCTCTTGGAAAGTGGAGTGGGCTGGAACCATTTGGGAAGTAGCCACCCCGTCAGACATAGGAGGGCGAGAGCATGGCTGGAGGAAGTATACGTAGTAGCAATGGGAGGTTTTGTGAGTAAAGCACTGGAATCAGACCCAAGAGTACTTTGTTTCAGGTTAGGGGGAGGGACATGTAGGGGGAGAAGATCTAGAGAGAAGGATGACTTGGTAGGTGGCCTGATCACCTTACAAATATATTCGGGAAGAGAATACACAAGGGGCTTTTCCTTTTATGTGAGGAATAGTAACAGTGATTTATAGTAACAGTAACACTTTGTTTCAAGCAGTATTCTTGGAATGGCCAAGACTTGGATCTGAGCTCTCTCACCATTTCATCTCTTTATTTCCAAAGCTGAGTTTCAGCCCCATGCCCTATGTAATCAAATGTTCCTTCCTTATGGGCAATAAGCACTGTGGTCCTCATTGGTCATGGCCTTTTCTGTAGGTGTAGGATAACTCTGTTCTCAGTTCCCAAGATCACCACTAGTCTCCCTTCCTGTAGGATGCAGTTGGGGATCCTTCATTCCCACTGTCTATCATGGAGGACCAGATAGTCTAACCTCCTGCCAAGGCCAAATCCTTGCAATTACTGGTGGTGGTGGACCACAAGTCATCTGCTTAGCCCAGTGTGTTCCATCTTGAGGCAAATGCACATCAATGATGTCAGCGAAGTACAAAGTACAGTATAAGAGTATTTGGAGGCCACTCATCTGAAACCAGTGAACTCACATCAGTTGATGTGAACATTTAAATAGGGCCTAGGATTTGATTCCAAGTGAAAATTAAAATATATTGGTACTATTTATCACTCCAATCAATTTATCCTAGTCTGAATAACAGACTCATCAATTTAACAGTGAGGGTTGCTGTCATCCTGAACGTGCTGACTGGCCCATTTTCATCTGATAAGTCAAGGCACAAATACAGATTATGGTCTGCATTTTAGTTTTGCCTTTAAAAAATTCATACTCAGAGAGGTAACTGAAAGAAATATTAGCTTTTCCTGAGAATCAGATTTAGTTTTGTTTATTGTCCTTTTGAAAGCATGGTGTTTGCTCTCTGCCTGCTAAGCAATTCTACGGGAGATAAAGAAGTTAAGCCTCAGACGGGGATTCTGTTCAGAAGAGGGTTTGGGGAGGCTCTGGTGACAGTGCAGAGATCTTCCTCCAGACACACCGCCCACCTGCTTAATATTACACAGAGAGCTGGGCAAGACTACTGACTCCTCAGTGTTTTTACTGACCTGAGAAAGTGGAGAAATTAAGCAGATCTGTTCACCTACCACCAAGTAACTGGGCCAGGACAATCAACTGTAATCACAGCTAATGGTTCAAATAAATTGGCTTTATGCAGAACAAGGATCTAGCACAGACTCAATTCATTTCATAGAATTTATATTTGCCAAGATAAACTCAGTGCTACTGAGTATTCATAAACATCTCCATCCACTTCATCCACATCTGCAGCCACTTAGAGATGTTGTGAAAGGTAAACTAGCCTCTTTCCAAATAAGAAATACTGCCTGCCTAAGAGGATTTCTATTTGGGGTGTATCTAGATAGACACAACGTTCATGTTATAAAGGATCACTCAGAAACTCTTCTCTAGGGTCCCCATTCACTTTTCTGATCATGCATAGGCAATCATGTCTTTCCACAGCCACTGAAGTCATATTCAACATCTAGTTTATGGTGGAGTCTCTAGCCCCTCCTTTAAAGTAGATGACATTTCTCTATAGAGGTCCAAAGAGCCCCCATTGTATGATAAGTAGCTGAGTTGGGGTCTTCTCTTGCACTGGCCCATAAGCAACCAACAGGCAGCAACTGTGGAACTTGACTTTGTATTATCTATAGTGCCCAGCAGAACATTTTGCCCACCGTGGATGCACAATGACAGCATAGATTTCAGTAAATGGAAAATAAAATGCTTGATATGTACTAGTGAAAATTGCCACATGATTTTGGAAAATCAAGAACTGATTCTGCTTTCCTACACACACAAGTTATATTGTTACTGCTATTTTTTAGTCAGAACACCTTCTCACAGTTGATTGGCCTCCTTAAAATATCTTCAGAATATATGTGTAATTAGAAAATGGCTCAGACATAAAATTTTGTTGTAAGAAGTTTACTGACAATTGACATCCTACTCCTTGCTGTAGACATTGGTGTTTACAAAATTTTATGTAACCAGAAGTTTCAATGTGGTCATCGCATTAACCCAAGATCAGCCCTGGTCCATGTACTATCAATAAAAATTTCCACAGATCTCTACCGAGTGTGTTCCTTCAAAAAACAAACCAAACCAAAAAAAAATAATAATAATAGAAATTCAAAATTTAATTTAATCATAGGAAATATGAAAATAAAACTTTTCTATTTTGTTTTGATCTCATGGTACCAGAAAGTCTCCCATCCCCAACACTAATTTGTTTACTTGTTCTCAGATAGGTACATTAATGCCCAGAAGTGCTAATTCCTCTCAAAACAAATCTCTGCCTGTCTATATACACATGAATCATATTCTTTCCTTCCTCTAGTGGTCCAAGAAACATGTTTATTCTATTCCTTCACATCTACATCTGGGAGTCTAATGAGCAGAAGTAAAAATAAATAGCTTAAATAGCTCAGCTTAGTGAATCTGTCTTTCCCAGCAAATTTACGGTTACTATCCAGCATTCTGAAAATGCTTCATAATTATTTAAAAGGCTTTAACAATTTTGGAAATTTTAATTCTCATTTTATCTAAACACCTAACATCAAATTGGAGCAAAAGCCTCAAGAATGATGGTTTAAGAAAGGCTGTGAGTGCCCCATTAATTAATATCCTCTTTCCCTTACCAGACTTCCAGCTCCCAATACCTGTATTTCCTTCCTAGGAGGCTTTCTATAGCCATTTTGCAGCAGGTCTAAAGTGCCAGGGAATTAGCATCCCTCAGCAGGAGCCCTCCACCAATGTGGAAGGAAGTTATTAAATAAATATCCCATATCCATTAACCCTCAGGCGCAGGGGATAATGCTAGGTATATGTTCTACATAGGCTCCCAGAGATTCCCCCAGTGGGATTAAATCCCAGTGGCCATAGTGGAAACTGACCAGACAATGGACCTTTATATTGGCTGCCTTCCCTCCTTGTATTACCTCCCAATTCTCCCACTAATGTTTGCTTTACCTCCCAAATAAACACTTTGTACCACAATCTTTCTCCCGGGGTATACTTCTGTGAGAGCACAAATGATGACAGTTGGTAAAACAAGAAGTCCTGAGAAGCAGATCCTCAGGATGGGGTTCTAGAATTGAATGATTTCACTAGCAAAATGGCAACAAGGGCTCCATTACTAGTGATAGGTAGGGTAGTATCAATCCCAGGCATTCTGTGGCAACTCAACTATTAAAACTCTCACTGTGATTAACTGGGATATGAAATAGGTAGAAGAGAATGTATTGGGTAATGTGTATCTCCAGTATTGGGGAGACATGGGGGTAATGATCACTAAGAAGTATGAAATTGGTTTGTCATTAAGTGCAATGGAAGCTCTCAAGGAAGAAAATGATATGCTCCTACCAACTCAGCTCCTATATTCCTTTGCCTGAGGGCATTCTCTGACCACTGAAGCCACTTCTGTGCAGTAGGCTGGAAGTATTGGCAATTAATGACCTGCAGGAGGAGTATCCAACCATGACTGACAGGAATAGTGTATAAATGTCCCAGCTCTCTCATCTCTTGGATGAGATGACTCTGAGATATGTGTTCTATTCTGGGCCCCAGAGTTTCTTCACTGGCATTAAACTTCAGTGGCCCACAGGGATAACTGGCTTGATAATACACTTCTTATTGGCTAGCTTGCTTCCATGTCTCACTTCTCAATGTTCACTTTGCAGCCTACTTAAACTCTAATATCAGGGCCTGCTTCAAGAGGCACCTAAACAAAATCAAATAGTTTTCTCTACCATTACTAGGACTTCAGTGTTGTAACTAAAGAATCATGCAAAGACATGAAAAATAGGCACAATGCAATCCCTATCATTGAAATATTTATAAGAGTTTGGGCCCTATCAAGCAAGAACAATATGAAATGAATTCAGAACACAATCAAGGGATAAAGAAATTAGTTGGATCCTATCAACTGGTAGAGCGATTATGAGAAGGAAGAACTGGATTTTTAATAAACTGAATCCTAGGGACTTGAGTGGGATAGCAGAGTACTCCTTTTGTCAGTGATGGAGGTACAATTAAAGCCACTATCCAGAGGGCTCATGTTGCCTCAGCTCCTTAACACTGTCTCAGAACAATAAATATCCTATGACCCAAACAAAGTTACCAGTGGATACGCATTTTGCCCATTTGAGGATGTCTTAGTGGAGTCACCTCAATTTACTGTGTAAAAATTTTTCCCTTTGTTTTTTTCCTCCTGAGAAAATTTAAAGGAGAGAAATGAAAAAGTATAGTACTCAAATATATAGTATTCTTGTGTTAAATGTTAGAAAAACATAAGCATGATTGGCATTAACAGTATAATAATTAAGAGAATAAAGAATCTGTCAGATGAATCATATGATTCCAATTTTCAATGTGCAATTAGGTGATTCATTTAGACTTGTAATTTTAAATGGAAATGTATAAAAGAATTATAGGTTTATAAGCAATATTGCAACATTTAGAATAATCAATATTTATAGATCCTTCATATTTATAAATATAATTTAATATATTTTAATAATCATTTAAATGCTTGACAGTGTTCTGATAATTTGTTTTAAAAATACCAAATATATTAAATTGATAGAAACTTCTTAGAATTAATTCATAAAATATGCTAGATTTGTAAACAGAATAATTAGATTTATAAATTTACATTTAAAGCTTAAGAAAAAACTGCAGTTTGGATTTGCAACGTTACTAAATCAATCATTAACTATAAAAGATCATAGCAAGTACAAATAGGTCTTTCTGTAAACAAAAACTGCTCTCAAGGACAACCAGAAGACTCGCTCTTTATAAGGTTGGAATACAGTGAGTCTGTGTTGATAACCACTATGGGTTTCATGTCTTAAAAGGGGCCAATCTAACAGCCCACAAGTACCTGAATTACCAGTTCTTGATGGTTTTAATTTTCAACCTCTTCATCATCTTGTCTGGATTGCAACTGATCTATTTACTGTCTGATTCATTTTGTAATTATTTTCATATTCTTCCTATCAGGGCTGCAACTCTCAGATATATTCAGATGACCTCCAACTGGACCCTGCAAACTACACGATCTGTGATTACAACATTTTGCCATACTAATGACATTCTCTATGCCTCAACCCTCCCAAGTTAAAGTAGGCAAGGAACTTTTGTGTCTCCATTGCTTCTTCTCTTTCTCCTTAAAAAAATCAGAATAATGTCATTGCTCTCTCTGTAATCCTGATTAAATGCATTTTCACAATGACATGAGGTAAAAGTCTCAATTTCTTTAAATAAATAAAACACGTTCAGGATTTGAGGTGTATATATAGGGATTTTTCATTTGTTTTCTTTATTTTTATTTAATTACTTACCTAAAACATTCCTTTTTAGTTCATTAGATAAAATCTTTCTTTCTATGAACTTCCTAGAAGGTTATAGGACACTGTTCAGGTAAATAAAACAAGCCACTATGGTTGTCCTATTTTTCAAGGTAGTACTGAATAGAAATAGCTGTATTTGGTTTACATAAATGTGCTTCTCAAAGAATATAAGTAAAATGCTTAAACTTTTAAAAATATTGGTTACTGTTCACAGCCATATCAGTCAGGAGTTGAAAGAGCAAAACATTCCATCTCTCCAATTCACTGCCACTCTTTTACATGAAATGGAAGCAGAAGCCAGGTGAGAATTCCTAGTCTGCCCCACCCCAAACCCAAACCTTATGACTGCCAACCTCACCTGGAACCTCAGTACTACTTGGAAATCCTGTGACTTAAACTTAGAAATTTCCCTTTTATGCTTTCAAAATTCTAATCTGATCCTACTCCTTAATTCTCAGAAGATGAGCCCACCTGTTTCAGCAAGAAAATAAAGATCATCCTAATCTCTTCCCACAAAGCCATCCATTCCTTGAGTACCTATTATGTGCCAGGCAGTATGCTAGAAAAAACATATGCCTGAGGGAAAAGTAAGATGCAGTCTCTGCTTTCAAGAAATGCATAGCATGGTAAAGAGAAGGATGTGGAAAAATAATTAAAACAAAATATTTTAAGTGTAGCTTAATGAGATAGGACAGTAATTAACAAAACAAGCAGAGCTATTGGAAAAGCAAGTAGAAGTAAAAGATGTAGTTACAATGGATTTTTCCCTGAATTCATTCTAACTACTGCCTATCTCCTAATTTATGATTATTTTCATGTCCATTGTCTGTAACTTGGGCCTAATATGGTTTAAGAAAATATAAGAGAAAGATGTGGATCATTAAGCACAGACAGGAAAAAAACGCTACTTTTTTTTTTTTTTTTCAGAGAAGACAGGGTCTCACTCTGTTGCCCAGGCTGGAGTGCAGTGGTGTGATTATAGCTCATTGCAGCCTTGAAATCCTAGGCTCAAGCAATCCTCTTGCCTCAGCCTCCTGAGCAGCTAGGACTACAGGTTCACACCACCACGCCCAGCTGATTTTTTTTTTTTTAGTGTTGATAGCACACTTTAATTACAAAGTCAACATAAAAATTCAATACAATAGTTAAGCTGAAAAAGTGTTAGTGAAATAGGAGCTTAGCTTTGCTGATTTTTTTATTCTTGATAGAGATGGAGTTTCCCAGGCTGGTCTCCAACTTCTGACCTGAAGGAGGCTGAGGCATGCTCTTGCCTCAGCCTCCCAAAGTGTGGGATTACAGGCGTGAGCCATCAAGGTTGGCCAAAAATACTATTATTGATCATATGAAATTCCAATTCTAAGCTAACACTTAAAATGTTACTGTAGATTTTTAAAAGGGAAAACTTTCTTTTTTAATTTTCTCTTTCTCATGTGAGTGTGGTTAAATAGGATAAATGGACAGATATACAGATACATTTAAAAGAAGGATATAAGGCAAGAACATATTTTAAAGTGTTAACTGATTTACCTCCTTCTATCATCCTATACTTCCTGGCATTCCCAAGATCTTTTCTTCCTTTTTAAAACGTCTTTCAAAAGAAAAAAAGGTCCAAAATACTGGTATTTTGGTTACCTATTGATGCATTTAAAAAACATCCTAAAACTCAAAGTCCTAAATCAGCAACCATTTTGTTCCTCTCACCATTTTGTGAGTTGACTGGGCTCAATTGGATGGTTCTTCTGCTTCAACTGGCTGGGGATGCACCTTTCTGGGGACCTTACTAGATTAGGATGTGAAAGATAGCCATTTACTTATCCGGTGCTTTTGTGGGGAAGGCTGGAAGGCCAGGCTTAGCTGGGACAGCGGGATATCAAGAAGTCTCCCTCTCTCACTCATATATTATAACCATCACAGAATACATAACAAGCCTCTTCTCTATATCAGGCACTGACCTAGATTTTAGAAACACAGTGGTAACCAAGACAGAAAACGTCTCTGCTTTCATTAATTTACCTTTTAGCAAGGAGAAAAAACAATAAACAATAGTCAATAATAATAGTTACATATATTCTGAAGAAATTTCACCAGGTAATGTGATAAAAAATGAGGGAGCAGCAATTAACACATGATGCTTGAATAAACAAATGAACAAATGAACACTTAGTTTCTGTCTCAGAAACATAGCACCATTATCAAACAAAATAAAAATAAGATTTGGCATTACCATTTTGCTTAAATTAACACATTAGGGTAATATAATATAGTTCAAAATGAAATATCTATTAACATACAATTCTATGTTACTCAAGGACCAGTGAATAAAATATGATTGATTTTATTTTCCACTAATAAATTTTATCACAGATGCTGATAGAGTCTATCACCACAATAACATTACTCATAGAATTGTAGAAGTAATTTTTTGCACAATGTTACTGTTCATATAATTTTTGTCAGGTTATAAAAGAATATCATAGGCATAGTTAACCAATTCTAATCAAAAAAACACATTCCACATCATTTTAAAATCCAAATTAATAAAATAAACTATAACATCACTTAAGATTTTATTTTCTGAGATAGTTCCTTATTGAATTATTTTCAGAATAGTGTGAGTTAGCATAATATAAATAGGACCTTTTAAAAATTAGTGAATCACAGTGGCCTTAGTTCTCCAATGACCATTTTTAGTGGCCGGAATATATATGTGAACAGAAAGACAGTCATGAATCAATCACCATAACCTTGAACCAGGGTTCAAAAACTCTAAAATTGTATTCTACCTTTGCTAATGACACAGATCATAACTTCATGCAATAAAACTTCATTTATCAGTCCTTTCTTTCCAGTCCACTGGAAGTCCCACCTCTACCACCAACTGCTCTGTGACAGCAAGCAAGTTTCTAGAATGCTAAAGGGATCATAATACCCTGCCTAACTCACAGAAATATTACAAAATCAAATTTTATAATAGATGTAAAAATGCATTTGAAATGTTTTTTAAAATACTATACATATGTGTGTGCAAGGCATGATCTTCTTATTACGTAATACTCATGTATGCAAGAGCTTGAAGTATTAAGTATGAAATGTCCAATTTACTTAGGTACTAAGTTTGACAGTTGATATCTCTGACATTTCACTTTGACATTTCTTGTTTTATTTTTCTTGTGAAGGTACATCCTCATTCTTTCAAATGTGTGGTTTGGCTTGTGATTATCTTTCAAGTTTTTTTAAGAGAAATTTTTGTGAAACCTTGATAAATCAAAAACTCATGTTATTTTCAAATAGGAGTTCCTCGTGGAACCAATGCTGTGCAGACAGCTGAAAATATCAATGAACTCAGTTAGAGAAATTCTATTCCAGTGATTTTAATCTTGAAAATGAGTCACGCGGGCAACCTGAGACCAAAGTGGATAATGATGAGCTGAAAGCTGTAGTGGTAATGAATCCATCTCAACCTACACATGAGTTAGCAGCAAGGTTTGGCGTTACTATTCCAATGATACTGGACCATTTGAAACAAATAGGCAAGGTAAAAAAGCTGGATAGATGGGTACTGCATGAACTAAACAAGCATCAGAAGACGAATCCTCTCGAAGCTTGCCTTTCTTTGCTGTCATGACATAAAGGTGAACCATTTCTACACCGTATTGTTATGATGAAGAAAAATGGATTCTTTTTGACAATCCCAAGCATTCAGTACAAAGTTTGGATAAAGATGAAGTGCTGAAAGACAGTTCAAAACTGAATATTCATGAAAAAAAATAATGGTGGCCAGGCGCAGTGGCTCACACCTGTGATCCTAGCACTCTGGGAGGCCGAGGCGGGAGGATCGCTCCAGGTCAGGAGTTTGAGACCAGCCTGAGCCAGAGAAAGACCCTGTCTTTACTAAAAATAGAAAGAAATTAGCCAGACAACTAAAAATATATATAGAAAAAATTAGCCAGGCATGGTGGCGCATGCCTGTAGTCCCAGTTACTCGGGAGGCTGAGGCAGTAGGATTGCTTGAGCCCAGGTGTTTGAGGTTGCTGTGAGCTAGGCTGATGCCATGGCACACTAGACTGGGCAACAGAGTGAGACTCTGTCTCAAAAAACAAAACACAAAAACTAATGGTGTCTGTTAGGTGGTCCAGCACTGGTATTATCCCCTACAGCTTCATGAAACCTGATCAATTGATTACACCAGATGTGTACTCAACCAATTGGATGAAATGATGAGAATGCCTGAGATTAAACAGCCAAGATTGTTCAACAGAGACAGGCCAATTCTCTTACAATACCACATGTCACACAAACGACACTGCTCAAACTACAGAGGTTGGACTTGGAAATTCTCTGTCATCCACCATATTCACCAGACCTTGTACCAACTGACTAACACTTCTTCCAGGCTTTGGACCACTTTTTTTTTTTTTTTTTTGAGACAGAGTCTCACTCTGTTGCCCAGGCTAGAGTGCCGTGGGGTCAGCCTAGCTCACAGCAACCTCAAACTCCTGAGTTTGAGCAATCCTCCTGCCTCAGCCTCCCGAGTAGCTGGGACTACAGGCGTGTACCATCATGCTGGCTAATTTTATATATATATATATATATATATATATATATATATATATATATATATATATATATATATATATATATGTTTTTAGCTGTCCGTGTAATTTCTTTTCTATTTTTTTTAGTAGAGACGGGGTCTCACTCTTGCTCAGGCTGGTCTCAAACTTCTGAGCTCAAACTATCCGCCTGCCTCGGCCTCCCAGAGTGCTAGGATTACAGGCGTGAGCCACCGCGCCCAGCCTGGACCACTTCTTGCAAGAAAAGATATTCAATTCTCAACAAGCTGTGGAAAATGCCTTTCTCAATTTCATTGCCACTCGCTCTCCAGGCTTCTTTGCTACTGGTATAAACAGACTACCATTAAGATGGCAAAACTGTGTCAATAGTTTTCGTGCATACTTTGATTAATTGTGCTACTTCTTGTTTGAGATATAGTAAATTACACTTTTGATTAGAAATCAGACATTTCATATTTAATGACCTAATAGCGTGACCATAAAAGTGGATTTTGGAGTCATTTCAAACTAAATGTAATACAAAACCACAGCGCCCCCCGCCCCAGAAAGAAAATAGACATTAAAAAATTCATCTACTACTAGGCTATTTCAAACAGTGATCTGTAGATTCTTTGAAAGGAAAAGATTTGCTCCCATTTTTAATATGGGGAATTAAGTGTTCTATATCAAGGTACATGTGATAATTTTACACATTCACATATTTATAAAGATAAAATCAATATAATTGGGATATATATCATCTTAAATATTTGTCTTTTTTAAAGCTAGAAACATTCAAGTTATTCTCTTCTAGCTATTTTGAAATATATAGTAAATGATTGTGAACTATAGTGACCCTACTGATCTATAAGACACAAAGTCTTACTTCTTCTATTAAACTATATATTTAATATTTGTACCCATTAATCAGCCTCTCTTCATTCCTCCCTTCCCATTGCCCTTCCTGGTCTCTGGTAAACACCAATCTACTCTCTATTTTCATAAGATCCACTTTTTTTACCCTCCACGCATGAGTGAGAACAGGCAACATTTGTTTTTCTATGCTTTAGACCACTATTTTTTAATGTGCACTATGAAAGAATGTTCCATTAAACTATGACATGGCATGGATTACATGATATTATACATGCCAATTTTAGGGATTTTTAAAATGTAAAAAAAATTTGTCTTAGAATCAATGACAATGATAATTACTTTGTTATGATAAAAGTAATCTATATTTGTTGAAAACATGGAAAATACTGTGTATTAGCAGAAACATGATTGCAAGTAAGAGAAAAGCTAGATTACATAGGGAAAAGTTTGCATAATTGAAAATTCAGAAGAAGGACAGAGGCTACGTTAATTTAATTCAGGGATCAAAGGCTATTATCACAAAAGCAGTTTCTTTCTGTCTTTTTGCTCGGCCTTCCTGGGGTAAGTTTCTTTCATGGTATCTGCTCCAGGTTTCCCATCTGCACCCCCGTGCTACAATGGAGATGGAACTTCTATCCTAGCATGCCAAGCAAGAATTCTAAAATTCACCTGCCTTGCTAAAGTCATCCAAGTCATCTCACCTCACCTGAATTGTAACCATGGACTGCACAGGGAAGGTAGTAGTGTCCAACTGAAAAATTTCCCTACTGCTAGAAAAAAAAAAGAAGGAGAAAATGAATGCTTGAAAGAAAGCCAGGCTGATTCATTTTACATGTCAACTTGGCTAGGCTATGGTGCCCAGGTGTTTGGCCTGGCATCACAGACCAAATTCTAGTCTAGATGGTGCTATGAGAGTATTTTTTTAGATGTGATTAACATCAAAATCAGTAGACTTTGAGTAAGGCAGATTACTTTCCAATATGTGGGTAGTCCTTATCCAATGAGTTAAAGGCTTTGAGAAAAATGACTGAGGTTTCCTGAAGAAGAAGAAATTCTCCTCAAGACTGTAACATATAAATCAAACCCTCCCTGCTTACCTGTAGAATTCAAATTCAAGACTGCAATATCAACTCTTATTTGAGTCTACAGCCTGCTGGTTTTTCCTACGGATTTCAGGATTTACCAACCCTCATAATCATGGAAGCCAATTTTTAAAAATAAATCTCTCTCTCCGCATATAGTTGTATGTGTGTACATATAAATACACATATGTATATATGAGTGTATATATACACAAAAGCCAACAAAAAATGTCTATTAAAAACTGAAAAGTATAAAAGAGAGAATAGAAATCCTCCCTAATCCAGAAATATCACCATTTTAAAAATATTTTCTTCGTCTATTTACTTACTTTTCTTTATATGGGAACATATTTTACTCAAATGACATCGTACTACATATATCAGATTCAAAACCTTTGAATCTTTTTTCCCTTAATATATTAAAGTGATCATTTTTCCATGCCCCTAAATATGTTTAACATGATTTTTTCAGCAGTTACTAAATAATCCATCATATAACTGAACTATTACCTGTTTAACTAGTTGAATATTTCTGGGCTTTCTGACCATTTGTTTTTCTTCTTTAAATACACAGGGCTCTCTCCTGATTTGAAAAGCCAGCTAGGTGCTGCCTCTTAAATCTGAAGTCTCAAGAGGTCAGGATCAAAAGTGTTGCACGTGGTTCTACTTCATGCAAGCTAGAGTTCATTATGAATAAAGAGCATGTTGCCAACTTGGCCTTTAGCCAGTGTGAGTCTGATCTGGCATCAAAAAATCTCACTATTCTTGAGATAACCACAATGATCTGTACTCATCATAAAGTTCTTTGTGACAGTAATCTGGGCTCCTGTTCCCTGCTCCTATGTCATCATCACTATTGGGAGCATGCATTTGTTTCCAACTAATGTAATAACGTCTGTGACTTGTTCAAAATTTGTTTAATCTAATAAGATCCTCCTAAGACAGAAAATCAACGAAGAAAATAAAAGGAGTGGGATGAGTTGTGAATGGACCCGTATGGAATTTCAACAGGAACATATTTTGCATTCTACATTTACTCACTTATACTCCCAATTATGAGACAAAACTAAATGTGTACTCATGAGTGGTGAACAGAATGGATGTTCTTGGAGAACAAAGAAACACATGGGAGCATGGCAAGCCACGTGAGCGTTTCTCCAAAGCACAATTGACTCGGGAGTTTCAGCCCTGACTCTCCCAGAACTGCAGATTTTATTCTGTCTCCATTATCCTCACTTACAGAGGTCCTGATCCAAGTCCCCAGAGCCAACAGACAGCTCACAGCAGCTAGATTCTCTGAGACGATTAAGTGGCATTTTTTCCAATTGCTTTTCTCAGAATTCAGATGGGGGAGAAAACATTTTATGAGATGGGAATAATAATGGCAAGAATTCATTTGCAGTTGTGGTAAAATGCTATTTTAGCTATGCCTTGAAATGTAGCATATGATTAGCACTTCACTGGGACAGATAGCCATTGTCTTTGAGAAATTGATTTTAAGGTCTCTTGTTCTATGATTTTTATACACTATGTCTTTTAATTTTATTTATTTGCCATTTGCTAAAGAAAA
The DNA here is from genome assembly GCF_020740605.2 of Lemur catta. Taxonomy (NCBI): domain Eukaryota; kingdom Metazoa; phylum Chordata; class Mammalia; order Primates; family Lemuridae; genus Lemur; species Lemur catta. Next base: position 25,545,428 of record NC_059143.1, read on the forward strand.
TTGTTTCTTAGAAATACTGGGTTTTATTTTTGAGACCAATCTTAACCTTCTTACCTAAACATTGTTTGGTGTCTTATATAAGATGTGTTTGTGGTCTTCAGCATGTCTGTTGGCTAAAAGAAGATTGAAAGGACTTTTTCTCCTACATGTTGAAAGATTAAAACTTGTTGTATGGATGAAAGTTACTATCTTACAATAAATTTGTATTAAACTGAGGGCTTTTTTTAAACAAATGGAGTTGCTAAATTACAGAGAAATAATGCAATGTGGTAAAGAATATTTGGATTTAAAAAACAGAAAGGAAGATAATTCAAACGAAGACATGTATGAATCCCTTTTATTCTTTTATTTACTTATGTATTCATCCATTCAAAAGTATTTATTTATTATAATCTGTCATGTCCCAGACATAGTCCTACACTCTTGAGATAGAGCAGTAAACAAAATCGACCAAAATTCTTGTCCTCATAGGCCTTGCATTTTAGCAGAGAGAGAGAAAGATGTCCCTGCACTAAAATAAATTCCACTTCAGTAGGGAAAACAGAGCATAAGGGCTTAAAACATTAAATAATAAAACGCCACAAAAACAGAAAGTTCAAAATTTAAATAAATATATATTTGGCATTATTTAATTACAAAACTGAATTTATGAGATAAATGGTTAGAAATAGAATTGTATGAAGCCCGAAAATTCCACTGGGAAATTATCTGCCAATGCTTAAAAACACTTTTTGTTCTCTTACACAGTCAACACTTAGTCACCAAAATGTACGTGTGTGGTGGGGATGTTCTCCACACACCAAGCAATCCTCCTGCATACACCAAGTGGATGGCCCTACAATTTAACTCAATCCTGACACTATCTACCTGGAAATAGCATCAGATCCCACAGGTTAAGCAATCCACAAGACCAACCCCAACTTCAGATGTCAATCACAAATCCGGGCCTCCACAATTTCTGAACTACCAGCTATAAATTGGGGTTCCCACAACCTTCTCCTTGGGTTCTATTAATTTACTTACATTTATCAGTTGATTATAAAGTATTACTATATTACAAAGGATACAGATGAACAGACAGACAGAAGAGATGCATAGGGCAAGGTATGTGGGAAGGGGCATGGAGCTTCCACGCCTTCTCTGGGTGAGCCACCCACCCAGCATTTCCATGTGTTCAGTAACCTGGGGCTCTCTGAACCCTGTAGTTCGTGGATCTTTATGAAGCCTTCATCATGCAAGTGTGAATGATTATTAACTCAATCTCCAGTCCCTCTCCCCTTCCTAAAGGATGACAGTGCGGTTTCTAATCATGGCTTGGTCTTTCTGGTGACCAGACCCATCAGGAGCCCACCAACAGTCACCCCATTAGAAAAAAGATGCTCCTATCACCCAGGAAATTCCAAAAGATTAGGAGATCTATGTCAGGAGGGAGTGTCAAACACCAAATATTAGCACAAATAGCACCATTATTGCTCAGGATATTGGAAGGTTTTTAGGAGTGCTGTGCCAGGAACCAGGGAAGAGACCAAATATATATTTCTTATTATATCACAATATGATAGTAAGGAATTGGAGGAGATAGCATGGTAGGAAAGGCATTATCATAACTTAGCAGAAACATACCTTGACAGGTTGTTCAATAAATAATACAGAGAAGATGGAGGGTTAAAGTGGAACCATGCCATGGTTTTACAGTGCTCGTGGCTCCTGAGGAAGGGCCACTATACAGCAGGATCAGAAAACAGTCACAATTTCTATAGCATAATAAAAGAAAATAAATGGCTGGCTTGCACAACAAGGTTTTAGATGGTGTGAGAGAGAAACTACCTTACAATAAACTGCAGTCTAGAGAATCCTTGAGGAATAACAAAGTAGTAAATGTGAAAAACCAGCAAAGGACAATATGCTTTTCAAGAGGTCAAGTAGTATGCAAAACTGCCTAAAAGTTCACTTAAAATTCTAGGATTGTCTGTTTAATAATGATGCATTACCATTACCATTTTGCAATGCCGGTAGTTGATTCTTAATCATTTTCACTTCATTATAGTTATAAATGTTAAACTGTTACATTCATTTGTCTTTAAAGGAAGGGATATTTTTCAAAGCCAGCTGTTGTAGGAACGGCTACAGATCAAGAAATTAAAGCTACTGTGAAATCTGTATCTCTAAGCTCTCCTGAGCTTCAGACTTTTATTTAAACCCCCCACTAGACATCTTTCCAGAATTCCTTGGGCACCTCTGACTTAACATGTCCCAAACTGAACTCTGCATCTTTCTTGATATCTCATTTCATCATCTCTAGTAACTGTTCCACCATCCACTTAGACTGGCAAGCTACAAACATGGAAATAACCTCTCTCGCTCTCTCATACACACACACACACACACACACACACACACACACACACACACACACACACGCTCCTACTGAAAACCACATGCTTTGGTGATCTCTCCTCTCTGTCATCATTATCACTGTTTTAAGCCAGGTCCTCATCCATTTTCATTTGGATCAAAATACTTGCCCTCTGGCTGATCTTCTAGACTCTGGTCTCTCATCCTGTTCCATACTGTGGCTGAAGTCATCTTCCTAAAAACAAACCAGATCATAGACACCTCTTCTCTAATACCATTTTTGGTTTTCCTTCTGCCTACATATTCTGATAAGTAAAATATTTAGCTCCCCCACACACACTCACTTGTAAATAACATGAATGTACAACTATTGCATTAATTAATCATTGAACACATAGGAAAACAACCTAAAAATTGCAATTTTAAATAGTGAGTTAAAGACGAAATAAACCGTTTTATATTCTATCTATTCATGGTAGATAAAATCTTTTGCTATCACTACAATGTTTTAGTGAGAGTAATGTGGTTGAATATGTTTTACAATTTTTGGAAATGTTTACTGTGAAAAGGCAACTTTTACAAATCTGGTTCTGAGTGCGGTTTATTTTGCTGTTTGGTTTGATGCCTGGCAGAGCTGCAGAATCCACCTCCCAGAGACCCACATACAAACAGAGGAAGCATATCATTGGACGACCTTATAAAATTATGATACTCATTTTTCAAAACCATCCACCAATTTTGCAAGGACTTTTGTTAAAATTCACTAATGCTTGTATCTTCAATCTTTTAAAGTCATTTATCCATTTGTGAGGCTTAGGTTAGTCAAACTAGATAATAGAACACATAGCCACTTAATCAAGTATCCATAAACTGCTGATATTATAAATTGTAATTTGCTTTAAGAATGAGCAAGGGAGTTAAGGACACTCCCTCAGTGTTGTGGATCCCAGTCCTTCCCTTGGAATTTCTTGCACATGGGAAGTCCCTCTGTCTTAAGTGAGGGCACCAATGTCCAGCCACATGGTACTTATTAGTAAAGCCTAAATTCTTGGTTATGTTTTCAGATAGGCAGCCAAGTTTGAACACTTTCTTCCCACCTGCCAGTGTATCATTTCACACATCCCTACAGTGTTCTCACCCTGCTTTGGCGACCACTGGCCAGTGTGTTTACATCCAGACATCTCAGCTGAACGTACCAGGACTTACCTAGTCCACCCCATTGACCTCTCCAGTCCACACAGCCTACCCATCAGCCACACTGAACTTCTCCTCAACCTCAAATCTCTGATCTGATCTTTGTCTTTCACATTTTCTCTCTAGGATACTTTTACCCACACACTCTGCCTCATCCCAAGCCGTCTTCACCTGGTACACTCTTCTTCATCCTTCAAGACACAGTACATCTCCGACATTCTTCCTGACTACCCAGAGATCTCTTAGCACTTTCTTCATTCGACACCACTTGAGCCACGCTATGTACACATCTGTCTTTCCCTAAGCTGTAAGCCCCTCAAAACTAAAGACCACTTGGGTAACCACAGCGACTAACACAGAGACTGCCAGTAGAAAGCACACAAAACTGTCGGATAAATAAATTACAACTTAGAAAGATTGAAGCAATTTTAAAGCTAGAAAAACCAAAGAAGAGCACGTATTTGTTGAAGAATCGAAGAACAATCGAAAAAAATTTCTGAGGCCAGGTGCGGTTGCTCATGCCTATAAACCCAGTGCTTCAGCAGGAGGATCAATTGGGCCCAGGAGTTCAACACCAGCCTGGGCAACATAGACAGACCCTGTCTCTACAAAAAATTTAAAAATTAGCCAGGCATGGTGGCGCATGCCTATAGCCCCAGCTACTCAGGAGGCTGAGGCAGGAGGATCACTTGAGGCCCAGAAGTTAGAGTCTGCAGTGAGCTATACTCACACACCACTGCACTCCAGCCTAGGTGACAAAGCAACACCCTGTCTTAAAAAAAAAAAAAAAAAAACAAGTTTCTGAAGAGAGGCAAGAGTGGCAAGAAATTAATTACCAATTATTTTTACACTGGCTGACCAATTCATAGACAGGATACAGGGGAACTGCAAAGCAGATGCAATTGGCAAGGTAAGGTTTAATTAATCAAGAATGGTTTTCAATTCAACAAAAATTGGCTGCATTTTCTTCCAAGGGATCCCAACATGAGATACTGGTGATCCCCCTGGTCCCTAGAAAGCCATCTGGGCACTGGGCTCCATGGAGATGCAATAGAAAACTTTAAAAGATTTCATCTGTTGGCCTCAGAGACTGAGGGAGTAAGTTAAAAGATAGTTTCGCTCTTTAGGATATAATTACTAATCAACAAATTAATTAATTAAGTCTGCTGCCTTTAAAATGTACTGTGATAAAAATATCGTTATGGAAAGTTGAGTCCTTTCAGCTATACCTGTTTTAAGCAGAATATAAAAATATACACATCCAATTTATTTGTATTTTATTTTCAGTGTAGTATAGAATCATAAATACTTCTATCATGCAATGAATGGCTTTGCATAAGCCAAGACAACATTTTTCTCCTTTTGACCTACATTAAACAGAGCCTATGATGTATACACCAATATATATTACAAAATAAGTCTGTTTTTGCTCTTCCATTCTATGTTACCTTATGGAGGTAGCAGTTTCTGCTAGCAGTCTTAGGCAGAAATTAAGACTTTGGCCAGTTATTCAAGATCATTCCTGAACTTCCTCTAAAAACTGATACATGTTTAGCTAACTCACAAATATTTACAAGAGCCTGCACAATGCTTTGAAGGTGGTATTGCTTTTAATTTCAACACTTATTCTGTGAACAGATGCTAGAGTCATCACAAGGCAGCGATCCCTGTGAGCTGTCATCTTGTGCCACCTTTACTACTCATCTTAATAAATACTATCAGATCTTGGTAATGAACACTTCCATCTCAGTCTTACAGGGTATTACAGATATATTTATGAGTGGTTCACTGAAGCGTATCTCTTGAGGCTATAATTTATACCTAATGCAGTATTGTATCTTAGCAAGGACTCGGAGGTAAAAAGTAATCAGATAAAATGAAAAGGATTTGAGCAAACAGTTTAAAACATTAACTGATAAGCTCTGCCTCTCTTTTTTAGTCCCTTGTGTTAGATATTTGTGGAAATGTGTGATTAAAGCTCTCAGAAATTAGCTTTAGGGAGTCCTCAGGTTATTTAAAAATAGTTGAGAACAGTTTTATGAAGAGGTAAATGTTTTTAAAGGAGATTAGATGTCACTGATGGATGTGGGCAGAGACAACATAAAATTTTTGAGATCAAAAACACTATTCAGTGCCCAGCAACACACTACAGTACCCTATACCTGCATAGCAATTTAGAGTTTACAGCATTTGTCAATGCTTCACTTGTTTTAAGCACACGAAGTGTTGAGAGATGTAGAAAGCAAGTTTCATTGACAGAACCTCTGCTCTTTAGAGAAAGAGGCCCAAAGCTTATTGAAATCTATAATTTTATTTTTCTCACATTGATATGTTATTTTTCCCCTTGTTTATTAACTGATTTTTACTATATTTCAACATTCCCACGAACACAAGAAAATTCTTTGTGAAGGCATAATTCAGACAATCATAGGGAAAACACGAGACAATGTGGTTCTGCTGAAATATCTCATTCTTCAGACACATACATTCACTCCTCAAGTAGAGAATGACCATCAATGTCATCAAAATTAGCACATTTACTTGTGTTAATGTAACCTTACTTATTTAATGGTTGGTGTGTTCCCCAGGGTATAATTAAGATGGATGGTCTTTCCTGGCTGCTGTATCACAGAAGAGTTTGGATGATCAATGCCTACAGTAGACTGACCTTGGCTAAATCATAAGATAACCCTGACAGGCAGAGACGGAATTTTTCACTTTTGTTTTTCTACATAATATTATTATATAATAATAATAATAACAACATTAATGCTTCCCCTAAAGACTCCACACAGGCAATCTATGCTCACTCCCTACCATAGCTGGACTGTTTTCAGTTTCATTTTATCCCTAACCCTCTTGTGTAAAATGGACCCCTGTAGTGAACATTAGTCACACCTAAGGAAGATTTCCACTTTCCCATTCCTTCTGAGTCCATACCCCCTTCAAGTTAGGCAATGACCATATGTGACTTTCATGACCAGCAAACTGTGAGAAGTGACCAGTATCACTTCTGCGTGAAAGCATTTGAGGTTTGGTGCACAATTCTCCACTCTCTTCCTCTGCCAGGGTGCTCATGCAGATGTCACAGGAATAAAGCAGACTAGAATGATGAGTGACCACAATAGATGCTCTGGAGATTTGCATGAATAGGAAATTAACTTTTGTTATATTACAGCCACTGAGATTTGAGTGGCATTTGTTACAGCAGCAGCATCTAGCCTATCTTGACTGACAGTTTCTCACAAGCTCGATTCACAATGACCACCATTCATGCTGTAGCCCACAGCTGCATAAGTGGTGTTTATACTGATTCCAGTCACTGTTGAGGATAAAGACTCAAAGAAATAACTGGAAGCCGCAGAAAGGTAGCTAAGATAAATCATGCTGTGTGTCCCACCCCCTTGCCGGGTCCCTGGATTAGCACTGAGGGCTTCCCAATGCAAATAACCATCTTGATTGATCACCAAGAAGGAGTTTAATTTATAACACACTAAAAACTAGTGGGAAATTCAATGGAAATGCCCAGCAAATAATAGGAAAAGCAGAAATAGGGCTTGGGAACAGGTTAAGAATGTGCATATAGATTCAGAAGTAGTGTCCACACATTTGAAAGTTGAATGTAAGACATACATAAAATTCCCGAGGGCAATGGCAGAGAGTGAAAAGAACAAAAAGCTAAGCAGTGAGTCTTAAGAAACACTCACTTTTGGGGGACACAGAGAGAGGAAGAGAAGCAAGGAAGGAAGATGACAATACCCATTCATTTTGAGAGCTAAGAATACCATATCTTCATTAATAAATTCATTTAAATTGAAATTTCAAGGTTTTTAATGAGGAGAAAAAATGTGCTACTCCTTAACAATCCATTTACTTTCTCAGATATTAAAATAGATTACCCATCTGACAGGCAGCTGGACGTTATCTGTAATAGAAAGCAAAATGATTTTTAATTCAATGTCTCAGGACTAATTTATCAAGATTTAAAGTAGAGGGGGAGGAGGGGTTGGGTAAATTCACACCTCACGGGTACAATGCACCTTATCTGGATGATAGGCACACTTACAACATTGACTCAAACTGTACAAAAGCAATACATGTAAGCAAAAACGTTTGTATCCCTGTAATATTCTGAAATAAAATAAAAAGATTCAAAGCAGAAAGAAAAACTTTTGAACGAGCATGCTTTGTTCTGCATCACATCTGCATGCACTAGGCACTAGTGGGGCACAGTCCTCATTCTTGCTCTGGCTACCCCATCCTCGTGCCCATTCCACACACTGCTCCCCCTGCTGGTAGACTTCGTGGCAGCTTTGCCCCTGCAAGGATGACCTCGAGAGTGAATTAACTGACATATCCTGAGCCCTAGTAGGTATGTGTGCCAGGTGCAACACTAAGTGCCTTATGTGGGTTTTCCCACTTCATCTTCAAGACAACCCTATGAGGTGAGAATTAGTATCATCCCTATTTTATAGCTTGTTAAAAACCTGCCTAAGGTTACACAGCTGGCAAGTGATGGAGTCAGGGCATAAAATAGGCTGGCCAATGCCAAAGCAGGTGCTCTAAGCCTTGCTACTGAAAGTGTGGTCCTCAATCTAGCAGCACTGCCATAACCTAGGAGTTGGCTAGAAATGCAGACAGTCTCAGGTTCAGCCCCAGACTCACTCAATCAGAATTAGGTTTCGACAAAATCTCTGGGTGATCCCTCTGCACATTTAAGTTTGAGAAGCACTGTGTTGAATCTCTCCACTATGAAGACTTCACTTTAATTAATGCTGGGGGAGATAAAGACAATCTTTGTCCTGAGTAGCAATTTGGTAGGTGGGGGCATATATGTGTTCTCCAAGTGCTAAAGGAAAGGTTCAGAAAAGATCTTGAAGTTTCGCACACCAGCGATCATTGTGATCGGCGAGGGTCTGGACCAATTCCAAAAGCAGCAGATACCGAGCTGGGTCTTGAAGCCAGAACATTTTCTCAATTCATTTCATTAAAAACAGGTGCCGTTCCAAATGTACAAGTGCCCACATCAATAATCTTCTGGAGTTAGTTTCTCCAGCCTGGATTCCATTTTCCAAATAGAATCCAAATATCAACAGCACCAACAAGCAGATTTGAAGCCCCAATAAAAGGTATTATTAAATTGTTAATAGTGTTATTCTTAGAATTGTCTAGGTTAATTGATAATGTTCATGCCAAAACTAGTTTGCCCCTCATTATCAGTCGTGCTCCAGGTATGAGTACAAACTTTTGGTGTAAAAAGCAGGTACACTCCGTTCGGTGTGCAAGCCGCTGGTTGCAGGTCCTTAACTCAGGGTGTGGCGTCGCCTTTTCAAACCCCCTCTGCAAGCCGCGCCCGCCTCCTCTCTCTCCGGTGCGGCCAAACTGCCCAGTTCAGTTCACCGGCTGGCACCCTCTTCCCTGTCACCATTTCAGCCTGGCTTCCTAGGGCCCCAGCGTCCTCAGGCGGGTCATCTCGGACCTGCCCTGGACTGTCCCCCACAGGAGTCCCCACCTGCACCCGCCCCCCCAGGAAGAGGCGGTGCTGGCCCAGCTCTCTCGGGTGGACACGCCAAGAGGCGGCTGTGGCAGACGGCGAGTCACGTGCGGCAGTGGGGGCGGAGCGCGGCCGGCGGGGTGGGTGGAGAAAACAAAGCCCCCAGCTGTCAGCAGAGGAAGGAGGCGACAGCGCCGGAGCAGGTGAGTCAAGTGCATTTAAAGCGGTACCGCCCTGGCGCACCCCAACACCCCCTGCCCTGGCGCAGTCCCTCCCCCGCCAGGCTCTGGCCGCGCCTCCTCCCGCCGCTAGGTCTGCAGCTTGCGCGTCGCCAAGCGAGTGGAGCCGGGGGTCCCGGAGCCCAGCAAGAAGTTGTGCAGGGGTCGGCGCGGCGGCCCCCGGGCGTACAGTCCCCCGCGCTCCCTCGGGCTGCATCTCTCCTTCGGGTCCCCAGCGCTGCGCACCCCAGGAAAGGGGGGAGGGCGTCGGGGCTGCCACGCTGGCAGAAGCAAAGTGGACTGGCTCCGGGGCGGGGGGCGATCGGGGCCGTCCAGGGTGGGGAGACTTGGCGTGGGAGAAGGAGGGGATCTCGCGGTGGGCGCGGCCGCAGCGCACTGCCCTGGAGGCTGGAGCTGGGGCACAGGGGCTGCGCGCTCCGGGCAGACCGGGAAGTGCAGCGCGCGGGCGCCCGCGGGCTGGGGAGCTGGGGGCACCCCGGACTCCCGGCTCGGCTGCTGCCCGCGGCGCTTCTCCTCCGGCGGAGAACAGCCCCACCGCTCCTCGACTCCGACGCCGGCTCCCGCTTGCGCCCCGGGCGCCCAGGACTTAGGAGCCGGCTGGGTGGGGAAGGAAGCGGGTTCTTATTCTGCACCTAAGTGGTTCTTCCGTAGGGAGCACCCTGCGCGCGGGGCGAGCGCTACTCAGGGACTCCCCACTATACTTCGGTAGGAAATTCTTCAATCTGCCCTTAGAAGGGCTGCACCGAACCCAGAAATCCCACAAAGAGCCGGAAGGAGGGGGTGAGAGCAGAAAAGCTCTCCCCTCTGAACCTGGAGAGCTCGGTGAAGCTGACTTTCGGACCCCGAAAGGGCTGGTGGGTTTGGCCACCCCTTGAGTCACTTTGCCAATCCAGTGCGGAGGGCAGAGCTGTAGCCTCGGAGGAAGGGGCGTTGCAGCCATTTGATCCGGAGGAGCCTTTGTCTTAACCCCCAGCACCTTCTGCTAGTCCTCGCCGGGTCGGTAGCGCGTGGAGTGATTAATATTCCGAACATTAGCCGTCCCTTCACCTCGGCACCAGCCAACGCTGCTGTCCCCTCCCTGAGGGTCTTCTCTACCACTTGCTCTCACTTGCTCAAATCCTCGCCTTTTCAAAAAAAAAAAAAAAACGGAAAGAAAAGAAAAACAAAATGGTCCAGACCCGCTAGGCAGGAGGAGGGGGTCACTAAAAGCACTATATTGCAGTCACTGCAAAATCAAGAGTTAAATGCTTAGACCCGCGCCCGCCCGCGCGTGAGAGACGGAAGAAGAACTTTCTTGATTTGCATAGTATCTGCCCCGGGGCCGCGCTGCGAGGCTGAGGTTCGGTCCCAGCCGGGGTGAAGCGCGCAGTGCCGTCCTGATTGAGGTCAGACACAGCACCTACTAATCTGAGGACCGGCGGCTTACAACTTTGCCGAGCAGGACACTGGAATGAAACAGAACAGAGATCAAAAGGTAACCGGGAGAATAGCAAGATTTATAGGACACAAAATTTGCCTAACTTTTTAGCACGCAAAGAGGGGAATGATCCCTGGTTAGCCAGTGTCCCTTCTGGAAATGTCTCCTTTGTTGTCGTTCTTCTCTGCCACACTCATTAAAGATATTAGTGAGGGGCCATGTGTCAGTAGATCTCTTAAGATAGATTTGGGAGCTGACCAAGTGGTCCTTAGGTAAGCTTATTTGGTTCGTTTTCCTTGAATGGGTTAGCTATGCTGCTTCAAAGCACGGGTTCTCAAATTTTGTTGCATATTGGAATCACCTGGGGGGCTTTGGAAAAAATCCTGATGTCCTAATCACATTGCAAACCACTTAAATCAGATTGGGTGTGAGAATCAGGCATTGGTATTTAAAAACGAAAACAAACTCCAGGGGATTTCATTGTGCAGCGAAGTTTAGAATCCCTATTGCAAAGGAAGAGTTCCGGTGGCCATTAGCAGCAGGCGTTGCAAGACAAGATGCCAGTTTAACTACTAGGGAGGGTGAGAGAAAAGACGCTGAAACTGAGGTGCGGATGACTAACACCCTGGGGCGGAGGACTGTCATCTGGCAGCCTGGCTGGTGGTGACACCTACCACATCATTTTCCCCTTCCCTGCCTAGGGTTTGGTTCACTGTCATTGCCTGGTTTCTGCACTGTGGTTAAGGGAGAGGTTAGAAACTTTCATTCCTTTGATGACTCATGTGTAGCAGGCTGTAGGGAAACCCGGCAGAAACAAACTCCAGCAGCCTGGTGAGTCAGCGGGCTGCAGTCCGCAGCGATCCCAGTGAATAGGAAGTAATTACAGCAAACAGCTTATTGACACATGCACCACTCCTTTGAGAGCACGTTTTAATACCTGATCAGGATCTGTTTGCTTGCAGGAGCCACTCCCTTTTCCGACACCCCATTCTACCTGTTTCATATAATGCTCTCTCTCCTGCTAGAAGGGGAAACATGACGCCAACTAGACTTCTTATAAATTCCTTGGTGGGAGGCATATAAGAAACTGTTGGGAAAGTGTAAACTGGTTTGGGTTACTTCAGTTATTCGAAGTAGAAAGGATGAATTTGTACATAAATTTTGAATACAAAAAAGTCAATTACTGTTTGTACATTCAGGTACTGATTAAAGGATCCATTTAAATAGAAATGGTTACACCTAACATTTTCCATAAAATTTTATGTTTGCTGCTAACCAAAGTTTTCTTGGTTTTAAAGTCATCCCCAAAGGATCTAAGATAGCCTGTTTAAAGTTGCAAACAAAGTTAACTTAATAAACTTATTTTTTTTAATTGTTTTACTATTACTTTCAGTTTTTATACCACTCCTTTCTTCCTTATTCTTTGTCACCAATGCTCTTTGTACTATTTCTTAAATGCTTTCTTCCCCATCCTCAATTTCTTTAAGGGGGAACAATTGCCTTGCACATAGTACTCACTCAATACTGTCGGCCACCGAACGTCATCGGAGCCTCTCATATAGGGGCTTTTATGTCTGCAGCCCCCACAGAGCACAAGAAAGTGAGAGTTAACAGATACTGCTCGTTTGTACTGAAGATCAGAAGGTGGAGAGAACATTGGAAAACAAAGCATCCTGAGTACATAAGTTTTGTTATTTTTCAAGACAGACATTCCAGATATGTAGAGGCCAAAGTTCTGTTACAATTTTTAAGTGCTATAAAATGATAACCCATTTGTTCACTTACATTTTTACATAAAACAATATCAAACAATTTAGCATTTTGAACAGAACTAATAATTGTCACAACATTTAACTACACTCTCGTGGGCCAAAGATTCACTTCACAAAAGTTCACTCTGCGCCCATTATTTTGAAAAAACAAAAACATGCACATCCAGTTATGTGCATACCTAAAGGAATTCATTAAGCTAGGAGTCGTTACAAAACAAGTTAATAGTTGAACAGCTTTTATTGTCATCTGTCTACTCCTCTCAGTAACGTAGCACAAGTACATTTAAATAGCCAGCATATTGAAAAGTAGTAAGTTGGATATATTTTTTGATAGACACCACCAAAAATAAATGTTAATAAGACTTTCCAATGACCAAATTCATTCTCACTTCTTTGTAGCTTAGAAAAGGAACTGGGGATGCACTTCTGAAATGTGAACCCCTTTTTTGGGAGCTGTAAGATATTGAAAGGTTGAAAGTAGTCTAGAAAAATAAGACTAATAGGATTACTCCTAGCTCTGTAATATTTACAAGTAGGTCAAAAGGGGTGGGGTGCAAAGAAAGGGTGTCATCTACATTTTAGAGGCTCTAAAGGGTTTGAGAACAGATGAGAATCACCCAGTGTTATTACCTTAAATTTACATAGCCTTTTGGTCTTTCTAACATATCAGAGGCCTAAACATAATTGAGTAGATGGTATTCCCAGGTGCAAAATTGCACAGTGAATCCAAAAAGTTAAGTGATCTTCCAAAAGTGGCAATGCCAAGTCTAGAACACTAGATTATTGGCTCCTTTTCCAGTGTCTGTTACATCATACAAGTTTTGATGTAGTCTTGCCTGGAGGCTTTGGCTAGACAAGATTAGTTCCAACTAGCTCCTCCTTCCTTGAAATAGTAGAAACTATTCACATACATTGTGCACTCAGTGACTTTATTCTTAAATAACCTTTGGACTAGGCCAAACCCAAACAGTCTGAGCCATCTTTAGCTTCTTCTCTAGGTAACCAAAGGTAATAAGTTCTTTAAATCTTTCCCCAAGTCATAGAAGCATCAACTCTCTTATTAGGGGCCCTTAAAAGTTACTCCCACCACCCAAAGAAAGTTTAAATGCCCTGTACAACATCTTCACTAAGAAGTCCTCCAATGTATGCTTGAATGTCTCCATCAAAGCACATTGCAATCATGGGAAGTTCTCTTTGCAGCATTCACCTGTTGGAGGCCACGAAGAATAGATACAACTCTCTTATGTAATTCACCTGCAACTATCATAAACATTTTAAAGGAATTCTCCTTAATCTGTGATAAGGAAAAATCTGGCTGCAGTATTTAAAATCTCTTAATTCCACAATTTTTGCTCCAATTTTGCCACACTTCAGAAGTACTCAAATTTTGTTTGTTACACCAGACCTTTATAGACTAAATTGACGAATTTGCTTCCAACAACCTAGTAATCTACACACTTCAAAAATGACTGCTGACAAACTTTATACAATTACATTAATCTTGTGTTGAAACTCATGGCTCTGTTTCAGGAATTAGCAAGGCTGGAAAGATTACTATTAAGATTCTAGAGAGACTATTTGAAAGAATAACTACATTGATAGGAACTTGTCTCAAGTTTTTATTGTAAGTGTTACTTGTCATAAAACTTTCTTCAATTAAGAGGACTTCCTCCTTTTGATGAATTGTTAATGCCACAGACTGGGAGTTGGCAGATGAGTTTCACTTAGACCGAAGGAGCAACTTTAAGAGTTATATATAACTGATATCCTCTTCATCCCTTCCGGAATCAGTCCCCTTATAATTTATAGACTGAAAAAAAAAAGGGGGCTCCTTTTCCACTAAATCAAACAATGAATTATGATGTAAATGTTGGACTTTAGCTAAAGGATTTTTAAAAACAAAACCAAAAAATTTTAAATGTGTTTAGCCCATCCTAAGACTATTGATAAAATGGTATGTAGATCTCTAATTCCCAGATAAACTTAATCCCTTAGTGCTCCTGATGGGGGAGCAGGAAGAAGGTTTGGCTGGAGATAGACCATGTAACTCCTATGCTGACTGGGTAAGGGACCAGTCTAAGTGCAATTGACTGTCCTCCTTTATGATCTAGATTTCACATTTTTATTAAATATATTCTGTTCGATATAGCTCATGTCACACATATAACACTAGTAGTCTCTCTCTAAACTAGTTCCTAAAATTAGGAAATTATTGGACTTACTATATTTTTACTAGAGTGGGGCCTTCATAACTGCCAATTTGTTAAATGGGCAAAACATTCAAAGGTGTTTTGCTAATAGGCAGACCTTGGTCCCAACTTATTATAAACATGGCAGGCATGACTTGGGCTTTGAAGGAGTTACGAGAAAGGCAAGTAAGTAACAAAAGGCAACTGGAAAATGAATAGTTCCTTTTAGTTTTGCTAAAAGTATCTGAAATTATTTATTGGATATTATGCATAAGAGTGAAATCAGAGGACTAGATGACCATCTTTAAAAGCTGGTAAAGGCTTTCAACAACTAATAAGCAGGAGATGAGAGAGTGCCTGCAACCACCTTACCCTTTCCTTCTTTCAAAGATCTTAACTCTGATCCATTTGACAAAATTTTAAAAAGAGAATCTCTCATGATTCTTACCAAGAAACCACTATCTTAGTTTTCCCACTGAGCTGCTTAGCCGTCCATAAAGTGGAAAAGAGAGAGAGCTAGAAGAAAAACCTCCCTTTTTTGTCCCACCTTGGTTCTTCCCCAGAAAGAAGCTATTATTTATATATAAGTAAGGCTCTTTGTTAGTTTCACTTCCAGTTTGACCTCTATCATGATTTTTTTAAGTGCGGTCTTCTGGGCACAAATCTCCTAAAGGAGCTTCCACAAATCATCATCGGTAATAACCAAGTGTGTTATGTGGTACTGGCAAGTCTAGAAAGTAGTTTGTGTTTAAACAGTTGGAATGTTTCAACAGCACTGTCAGTGGGTCTGTTAATTTTCCATCCCAGCATCTGCCCTCTCAGCACTTCAAGGTAAGTTAGAATTGGGGGTATGGTTTTATCTAGGCTTGCCAGGTAAAATACAGGATAACCAGTTAAATTTGATTTTCAAATAAACAGTGATTTTTTTTTGTTTTTAGTGTATGTCCCATACATTACATAGATTACATTGGATATAATTATAATAAAAATGTAATCAAATTTAACTGAGCATCCATTTTGTGATTTGGATTTTGTTAATTTTTATTTTTGCTAAATTTGGCAACCCTACTTTTATCATATAATAAATATCAAAATGACTAGTTTTTCTGGTCTGTAAAATATCTGATTTGAGGTTATATTTCTAAGATAATGAATTAAAATATCTTAGCTACCTGCACCTACTGAAGGGGAAAAAAAAAGTCATTAACCAAAGTTTTCTGCACAATTTGCTTAACTGAGGGGAAATGAAAAGCAAAAGAAGAACAAGAAAATCAGCAATCTTTTTATTTTGTTAAATAAAGCACTTCCTATTCTTTCACAGATGTTTTTATAGACTAGATACTTCTATAGGCAAGTTGTTAGTTCAAATGAGGCTAACGTGAGAAATCCATGAACCATGTCACCAGTGCGTTACTAATCAAATTAAGATTCCAGATGATCCCATGGTGCTTTGATGCCCAGGTGAGGTCCCAGGACCTGCAGCATCAGCATCATCTGGAAGTGTCTTAAAATACAGAGTTTGGGGCCCAGTCCAGAATTTCTCAATCAGAGACTTCACTTTAACAAAAGACCTACAGGTGATTCATGTGAACATTGAAGTTTAAGAACTCCTGAACTATTTGCTTTTTCCGCATATTGTTCATTTTATTTAATACCTTGTTGAAATAATCCTTAACGAATTGTCTCTTTTAAAAACTAAGAAGAAATAGTTTCTTTGAATCAAATATCTTCAAGATATGCAATCATTGCATTTCTATTTTATTCATATGAAAACTCTAAATGGCCATTTCTAATTATTTATGATAAATTTATTTTAAAAAAATAAGACAAATGAATTTTTAGAAAGATTCTCATGTGAACTAACTTGACAGTCTATTATAAATACCATTCCGGGTTGCCCTTGATTAATAACCTATAAATTAAGTGGATCACAATTTCTGGCCCTCAGATAGCCAGCAAACCCCTCTTGTGTTTCTTGGTTTCATGTATTTATATGCCTATACCACACATTCAAATGCTTGTATCCCAGGGTTCCTCTAAAACTGGATAAAGGAGATCTTGTTTGGGCCTGTGGGAAATTCCAAACTATTCTTGTGAAATTCTAAGTTTTAAAGAATAATTAAAAAGGTTCTATAGATAATTGTTTTTGAATTCAAAAACCTCACTTCTCTATGCCTGTCTTCCTGTTTTTTAGAAGTTATGGTAGTGTGCGGTAGAAAGAATCCTGGAATTGGAGCAAGAATGTCAAACAGCCTGTATTTTAAAACTGCCTCTGCTGCTAACTGGGTGACTTTGGAGATGTTAACATCCTTCATCAACATCCCTCAAATTGAGTTTTCTCAGCTGTCAAATAGAGACAGTGGAGTCTGACATTGTCATAAGACTCTATTAGATAATGTGTGTGTAGATCTTCACAACTGTAGGACATACGGTGACATGGTCCTAAGCCTTGTTTAGTGATCTGCTTCACATAGGGCTGACAGCTGATGAAATATTATAGGATGTGGTTTCCTGGAACATTAGCCAATTTAGAAGAAAGGTGGTGACCATTTTAACAGTTCCATCTATACATTGGGAATGGAACCATAAGGCACTTATCTTACGTGTAGCTGGTGGCTGTATGTCCCAGTCAACCACAGACTCTTCCTTCTGCTCCTCAGAAACTTAAAGTTCTCCTTGTGGCTGAGGAAGAGATCTCCTTTGGGCTGCAGGGCCCCAAGCAATAAATTCCTTACCAGTCACTGCTCTGCGAAATCAAAGACAAAGTCCTTTTCTGCCAGAAATTTGTATAATCCCTCCTGCACTCTCTCCCAGGTAAAGTTTATTAATGGGTTATAAAAACTTCCTTCAATATTTTAAATTATTCAATTCATTTTATAAAATGTTATTCCTTCAATTATTTCTTCAAAAACACATGTTTTGGCCGGGTGCGGTGACTCACGCCTGTAATCCTAGCACTTTGGGAGGATGAGGCGGGATAATCGCTTGAGGCCAGGAGTTCGAGACCAGTCTGGGCAATAGCAAGACTCTGTCTCTACAAAAAATAGAAAAATTAGCCAGGCGTGGTAGCACACGCCTCTAGTCCCGGCTCTTGGGAAGCTGACGTGGGAGGATTGCTTGAGCCCAGGAATTTGAGGTTGCAGTAAGCTATGATGATGCCACTGCACTCTAGCCCAGATGATAGAGTAAGACCTTGTATCAAAAGAAAAAAGGTTTTTTAGGTAGCCATCATAACCACATTATTATATAATTGTGATTAGTTATTAAGTATCTTTTTATCTTATCCAATCATGCATCTCCAAATTGGAAGAGCCTGCATGGTTATTTTATTAAAAGCATCTCAGGAAAGAATTTCTCCCAACAGCACACAGAGGAGAAACTTATTTATCCTTTTGTTGTTTAATAAACAACATAAATTCATTAGTCTTTTAAAAAGTGAAGGAGGGACATGAGGGGGAGCACTCCTAATCTTAACCACCCTCAGGCAACTATTACAAAAACTGTTTTTGTGTAAAGCTCTTGTCTGTATTTACATCCAACAATAATTTATGTAAAATGTTTCCTTAGCATTTTTAATGTTTCCTGTATCCAGCATAATGCCTCTAGCTTTGGTGTCTTCGCCTGTGCCTTTGCTCCCTCTTCTGCCTTGGACACCTTTCCCTGGTTAATTCAAGCTCAGGCTTTCTCTTATCTCAGGTATTAATTCCTCTAGGGCCTTGCTAACTCAGAAAGTGTGGTCCACTGATGAGTGGCATCAGCATCACCTGGGAGCATCTTGGAAATGCAGAAGCTCAGGCTCCTCCCCAGACATTCTCAGTCAGAATCTGCACTTTAGTAAGATGCCCAGGTGGTCTGTTGTTAGGCATCGACATTTGAGAAACCTCAATCCGGAGAGCCTCACCTTCCAACCATCACCTCTGCCCACCTGTCACTGGCCCAGCCATCCCTGTAGGGTAGGTTAGGTGGCCCATGTTTGATTTGCCTTTCGTCCCAGAGAACATGAATTGGTTGAAGATTGCAATGGACTCGTATTCACCTCCACATCCCCAGATCCTAGCACAGCACTTGACACCTAAGAGTTCAACTTGGGGGATTGTTTCATCATTTTCTGACATGACTGCTTTGTAGATGGAGGATTGCAATGAGAGTTTTCTTGTGTACTCAGAGTACTTTCCATCACAGGCCTGCAATTTGTTAAAAAAAAAAAAAAAAAAAAGGCCTCCCTTTTTTGCGGTATTTCTTATAGAAAACGTACTTGGGGAGGAATGCTTCTTTGTGAGCAATTTTTGAAAGTCCCCTATCAAAACTTTGTCTCCTCTGCTTAAAATATGACTACCTGTTAAATACCAAAACTTCTGGGAGGAATCACACTTTAGACTTGGTGTGAAGGTTGACCAGCTGGCAGGCTTTGGTAAGTGTTTAGGAGAGGGACATAGAGATAATGGTTATCTGATGGGAGGAAGTAGGGGACACTAACGATGCTGGAAAAGATAAATGACAGAATACTGGAAAATAGCTTCTAACGCCAACAGATGTTAGCATATTTTTGTCTTGAATCATAATGTAGGTCACTTTTTCATTTAAAAATAAAACACATTTCTATAAAATCTCAAGATGTGACTTTTTTCTCCTGTCCTGCCACATCTATGACAAATTTTATCCAGCCCTACATTCAAAGTGAACTACTGATACCCTAGGGATTTTTTTTTAGATTTTTTTTAAAAAAAATCTAGATAGTCCAAAGTGCAGGGACTTCTACACTGATGTTTTTAAACTTACATTAAATCTAAGCAATAACTGAACTATAGGGAGCTTTCACTGTACCCATAGATCACAAGTTTTTTTCATTGTGAAACGAATGTTTAGTGGACTTGGGAACACACAATCTAATGCAGGGAGGCTCAGCCCGTGAGCCCCTGTTTTGAGTAGCAGGAAGTTGATGAGAGCTTTGGAATCAAATTGTGCCCAGAAACAAGAAACATCTGTCCTACAGCGCTATTATTTGTCTTATTTGAAAGGAACTAGAGGCTCTTGGTACTGCTTACCAACAGCTCTCACAATTAGTTCCTCAGACCACAAGACTATAAGGATCGCAATTGTATTCAAGAATGTGTAGCCTTTTTTTTCCTCTTGGGAGTCTACTGCTATACTTAGCCATCACCATGGACACCAACTCCAGTGGAGTTGTGAATCTGAGTCAGGTTCACCCATTTTGTGGAAGAGTCTATTAGGTTGTCTCTCCTAAACTGCTTACCTAAGTGTCTATGATGATGCTATTCATGATAATTTGCCCAGACCTGGGACCTTGGGTGGGGTTTGCTAAGAGTCATCTGACACCTTTAAAGCATGTCTTATTGAGCAATCTGACGCAGCTGAGCCATGCAGGATGGGTAGAACAATTGTTTTCTATGAGCTATAACATCTAGCCTAACTCCATTTGAGTCATACTTTTCATGGCATTTGCAGCCCATCACAATGGGAAGAGATTATTTTTTCCATTACAAATATATAGATTTATATTTCAATATGAAAAGCAAATTATTTGAATTTTTTAGAGTTTTCCATCAATAAAGAACAGATATTAACAAATATGTAAATTTTTAACACTGTATTCTTGTGAGTCCCAGTGGTGTTTTAAAGGTTGCTTTTGGAATCTGGAAGCCATGTGAATGTTTTTTGTTTTTCATAATTGAGGGAGTTTGTTTTTAAATTGTTAAAGAATGATTAATAACCTTGAACTTTGTTACCAGCCTGTTAATGATTTTGTATCACTTTGGTTGAGAGACTCTTGCACCTTGGATTTCTCTATCTGAAAAACTATGTAAATTTTTTTTTTTTACTAATGATCGTGCGTAGAGGATCTAGAGATTAAAAGAATTAAAATACCAAGTTAAAAGTGTTACATATAAGAATTAAATGATAGTTAAACAGAAAGCAGTAATGGCTACTAAACTCTTCAAAAGAAAACATGAGTTAAGACAAAGAATGGTTGTTTCTACCCCTTTAGTTCAACATTTAAGTCTAAACAATGATCTTCTCTCAAAACATTTGCAAGTTAGTCACAACACATTCTTATTGTTTAGTATTATATTAACAATAAGTAAATTTAAACTGATTTTCAAGAGACCTGGTTCTTGTCCCAGCTGTACTTAAGGTGCAACCCAAGTCAACTCAATTCATCTTTCATACCTTTAGCTCTCCGCTTTCCACAAAATATCCCAGTGCTCTGAAATGTGATTGTTAATTCTTTCTTAGAATAAAATATAATAGAAATGCAATGGGAGCTATATTTTTTCCTTTGGGGAATCCATAAATTACTTCCTAAACATGAGGAAAATATGTAGTTTTGATAGTCCATTAGCACACTGAATTCTTTAGTTAAATTGGAACAGGCAGATGTAGTGATAAGTTTAAACGTCCATTTAACATATGGAGAATGCCATTATAGCTCCTCACGATATGAAAGCAGTGTGATTTCTGGCAGAACAAACACATTTTAAAAAGCATACACTCGGAATCCTTCCTGAGCTCACGTTTTCCCCGTGCATGTGGTTCTTAGTGTTGGGTCATCTCTCCATCAGTCAGCCTAGACTGAGAAATAAAGAGGCCGTGTGTCATATCCTGTTAGAGATAAGGGAAGACCTGGAAAAAGAACTACTGACCAAGTCTAGCAGTGAGTGGTGTTGTGCCACCTCAAAACACAGGTGAAGGCAAAAAGGCCTGCATCTCATGGTTTTGTGTTGCTGTACAATTAATGGACACCAATACGGTACCTGCCGGGGGCACCAGAGCATGCAAGGACAAGTAGAAAATAGATTTAAAACACAGGGATTAAACCAACTATGTCAAACTTTTTCTTTTAGCCTAACACACATGGAGTTCCCCTTCTTAGGGCTGTAGTTGAGCTGTGATAGTGAATGTAAAAAGGCCACAATTCAACAGTTGTGACCAGAGGTAGGAATCATCACTGCTTTTATGGCCCTGGTATCTGAAAATGAAGGCCAAACGGTGCTCAAAGAGGAGTTTGTGATGAGCAAAGCCTTCCTCTGACCAGGTTGTAGTGGCGCTGGACTCTGGACACATCGCTCTAAGACACCTTCCCACTCCTGGAGGGAACAAATGAAACTAGTTGTGTCCACCTGTCTTGAAAGTCTGGCACAATCAGAGCATTCTGACAGGGAGGATCTCATGAAATCAGAACATAACTCTCCAAAACACATGCCTTTCATTATTTATGCCAATTAGTATCGTAGTGTTTCAGAGCTGCAGTCACCCTTGGAGATCACCTCGTTATGGATTTTTTTTTTTTTTTTACTAAAACCACTTGGCAGCTGCAAAGTTTTCAAGTTTTTAGTGCACTGTTTGCTTTTGACAGTGTTTGGCAAGTTATCTGAGCTTCGTCTTGGCTCTGTAGTACATTGTGCAGATGGGGAGGACGAGGTGACACATTAGCTGTCCCTGTGGGAAACAAAAAAGGAAGCACCTTGTGGGATGAGGAAGAACAAGAAGGCAGAGAAAAGAGCTTCTCTAGGGTCCCAAAGGTTTGAAGGAAATAAAAATATTAAACACTGTGTTAAATGAAATGTTATCTACGAAGTGTGTAATCCCTATGACAATCTTATGAGCTACCATTCAACATAAAGCTAATAGGAGAAGTTTCACTTGTGGTCAGAAGGTTAAATTTGGGTTTTTGGTTTCTGTTTTTTGCTTTTTTTTTTTTTTTTTCCTTAGGCTGCCAACCTTAGAGAGATGGTGGTCAAATTGCAGGGTTTTCCAAGGTCATGCATTACAGAAGAGGTAGCAAGAGAGATCTCAGCAGGGCCAGAAAGGCCAGTGAGGGTCCTCTTCCAGAAATTTCTCAGGGCCCTTTTCATCAAGGCCACATCTAAAAAAATCCCTTAAGATACATATTCCCTCCCATTCTGTTTAAGCTGTTGGTCTTGCCTAGAGTTCATTCTATTTTAATATTTCCTGACCTTGTAATGTTCAGACCCAGTTGTCTAGGGAGATATGTTCAAATTCAGTTATTTAATAATAATGATAAACTTAATAGGTATTTTCCATTTGCATAGAAATTTACAGTTGCTAAAGAATTTTTATACATAGCAGCAACCTTCTAAGTAGCACTTTCCAGAAAACTGTAAAAACTCTGGGGCCCAGAGTTTAAATGGCATGCCCAATGTCACATAATTGGGAAAACCTCAAACCCAGAGAATTTTACTCCAAATCCAATGTTCTTTATACCCTCCAGGTTTACAAATGGTAGCTGGTTTCTCAGGGTAGCCCTCTAAGGTCCTTTAACCCATAAAAATATTGAATTATACCAGTATCTTAACTTCTAACCACCTTCTGTTTCCATGGAAAGATACATAGGGTTTCAAAAAATTAGTTGACAAATATATTTTTGAAACACAGTCCACCATAGATGAGGACTCCTGATAGTCTAGCATTGATAGTCACTTCTTTTTCGCCAGTTTGAAAATGCGAGACCACCAAGAGAGGGCATGATGAGCTGTTCAGGTATATTGTTAGAAAGTTCAGGCAGTCTCTAAAGTATCTTTGAACCTGACACTTGTAGGCAGAATGATGGTCCAAATATGCTGCACAGTTGTGGAAACAGTAAAGCAAGGTTTTTAAGTTTTTAGCTCATTGTTTGCCTTTGACAGAGTTTGGCAGGTCATCTGAGCATCTTCCGATCTCTCAAGCATGCTGGATGTACATGTGGCAGCTTCAGCTGGCTCAATTGTCTACACAGAAATAACAGTGGTTTCATTGAGGGTGCTCATGTAACAAGATCCAGAAACAAGCGTTCAGGTCAGCAGAGAAAAAATAACGAGTTTTTGTTATAAACACTCTCTAATGCATTTGCACAAATTAGGCAGTCAAGTAGATATCATCTTGGAAAGGAGAGAAATTTTCTAAGGACCTGGAAGGCCGGATGAGTACATTACCCCTGTGGGGTTAGGGATGTGGAGGGAGAGGAGGAAGAAGAAAAAAGTGGTGTGTCCCAAGGATGAGTTTTACCTCCTTAATTTTGCTTTGGTCCATCATTTGGTACCAAGATCTGAGCTATAAATTAGTTTATTTCAGTTGGGATCATGTGAGTGAATGGCTCATCCGACCAGGCGCCCGTTAGATTGCCACCGTAGCAGATTTTGTAAAGAGCTCTGATGCAGAGAGGTTGTGCCTTGCAACCAGCAGCATCAGCAACACCTGGAAGTTTTTAGAAGGGCAGAATCTCAGACCCCACCCTAGACCTGCTGAATCATAATCTGCATTTTAACAAAATTCTCAGGTGATTCGTAAAGTCAGGAAAGCACAGCCACAGAGGATCCTGAAAAATAAAATGCTTATTTCCTTCTAATTTTCAGAATGAGAAAAAAAATGATTTTTCACACTCTACATGCTATCTAAGAAAAGTGCAGTCATAAAGCTTTCCCCTTTTGTTCTTCCACTTTTCCCTGTCAATTTCATCGCATTCACAATGCCATGATATAATTATTAATTCTGTGTCTGTCACCCAACTGGACTGTAAGCTCTCTGGTGGCTGTGCTGTGTATTGTTCACCCTTAGATCCCCAGCACCTAGGCTGGTGCTTGGCTTCTAACAGGTGCATACAGTGGTACTCAGGATCTCCACCTTCAAAGTACAATAAACATGGGTTTGAATCCCAGCCCTGCCCCAAGCCTCAGTTCATGCATCTGTGGAACAGAAATAAAGAATAGTACTCCTCCCTAGCACAGTACTTGATGCATCTTAGCTACTCATAAGTGGTAGCTGTTGTTATTCTTATGTGCTGTTGTTATTTCTTATGTTCAATAAATATTGAACAAATGAAAGAATAGGAACCTCATATAAAAAGTTTTAAGAGGATTAAAATTTGGTGCCCTGATGCTTCAAATATATGAAATTGAATTTAAAAATGATACGCAAAGGAAATCTGAGATATATAAGAAAAGACAAAGGTAGAATGGATTGGAATGGATCCATAAGAAAAGCATGTGATTTAGAATCGGAAGACCAGTGTCCTTTATTAGCTGTGTGATCTCACGCAAGAAACGAGCTCCCTAAGCCTCAGTTTCTTCATTTAAAGGGTGGTGGTAATAATCCTCTTTATTTCATGGGGTTATGCAAAAGCTCTTACAACTTGCAGAGCAGGAGGGCAGGGCCCGCCTTATTCATTTTTGTACCCCTACCTCTTAGCACGGTGCCTGACACATAGGAGATGCTCAGTAATGCTTGTGTGTTCAATCGGATTAGAGCATGCACTCTCAATGGGGATGAAAATTGGATATCATAATGGCTTGTGGCCTCCAAAGCTTACCCCTTACAGACAAAATCCTATTCTGTACCATCAAGGGGATCCTAAAGGATTTCTTAGCATCGTTAGGGGATAAAAAGGTTCTTTGCATGTGTAGAGAGGAAATGAGGAAGATGATTAAGAAAAAAAGTTTGATAAACACAATTAGAGATCTGGCTCTGTCAAGGTACCACATGACAATCTTTACAGAAAAAGCATAAAAGAGAGAAAAGCACTAACTAAAAGGCAAGCAGAGTGAATCTCTAGAAGAAGTAAAGAAAGAATGGCAATTTCAGGATACTGGGTGAGATATATGTAAAAAGAATTTTGCCAAGTTAAGAGCTATAGAAATGTATACTTATGGAGGGAAAAGCCTCTAAGAAATATTTTCAAGTTGGGTATTTTACTTGGATTTATTTCCAATTATATGTGTTCATTCTCCCCCTGGTTGTTTTATCCATGACCGTGTAATTGGGGCTTCTGTTCTGCAATTTCCCTAGGATATTTCCTAGTTGAGTGGAATTCAGCACAAATTTTCCCAGCGAGGAACTTAGTGAATATAGACCCAAATTTTTTGTAAGTAGATTCCTCTGTAAGGTGGACCCCAAGAGCAGTACTGACTGTTGTTACATCAGCGTTCTGGGGTCTCCACATCGGCTCAAACAGGAAACTTGTGGGCAGAGGCTATGCAAACATTCCTGCACATTTCTGCAAGTTCCGTCCACTTACCAACACTTTTAACAGATGCGGCTGAAAATGTTAAATAAGAATTTGAAATGATTTCCACAGAGCACAGTGCAAAAGCTGGACAAGGCTTTTCCATGTTTTAAGGAAGGTCATAGCAGCCCTTAAAACCCAACGTCCTAACAACCCTCTTGCCACTGTCAAAGTCTTACTTAGATCTCATGTGTAACCCTTTTTTAACATGTTACTCTGTTCCTTCTTTGGATGGTCAAAGGAATTGCAGACTATAAAGATAGGACATGTAGAAAGCAGGGCTTTAGTTTCCGCTATGACCTGAACACTAAACTTGAACCCTGGGCTCTGAAATTGAACCTCTCTCAGGGCTACTGTCCTGCTTCACAAGCATTCTGCCACATTTCATTATCAGTCACATATGAGGAAAGGAGTTATTCTTCTATGTCTACTACTCTATTTTTGCATTGGCTCACACCTATAATCCTAGCACTCTGGGAGGCTGAGGCAGGAGGATCGCTTGAGCTCAGGAGTTCATGACCAGCTTAAGCAAGAGCGAGACCCTGTCTCTACAAAAAATAGAAAAATTAGCCAGGTATGGTGGTGCACACCTGTGGTCCCAGCCACTTGGGAGGCTGAGGCAAGGGGGATGGCTTGAGCTCAGGAATTTGAGGTTGCTGTGAGCTATGTTGATGCCACTGCACTTTAGCTGGGCAAAAAAAAAAAAAAAACAACCTTCCATACTATTCTATTTTCAAAAATACCTGATTAAAAATGGATAAAAGCATAAGTAAAAATAATTATAAAAAACATTTCACAGGATTATGTGCATGGTATTTTTCATATATGTAGTTTGTCTCATGTAATCTTTTGAAAGAATTTTACTTTTGTACATTTAGCACCGGGAATATTCTACACTAAAATAGAAAGGGCAATCTTAAAAATTATTTTAATTCTGGTTCACATGGAAAGTAGCAGATGGATAAATGAAGATTCCAAGAAGAGGAGGTTAGGCTACATTTGTATGAAAAGAACTGAATTTCTATTTTCTTGTAGCTATGATTTTAGGTAGTTTCTGGGGATTGTCTTTTATAGAAATCCAAATCACACGAACATAGTTTATAACATCATTGCCATTCTTAATATATACCACCAAAATTACTTTATCAGCCAGCTATAATTTTCTTTAAACTCCTTAAATATACCTCATGGGTCATTTGGTAGCTTGTCTTTGTTAAGGAGAGGAATGAGTTGTACCAGACTTAGTACTCAAGATTCAGTGTAATTTGACCTCTTTTACTTGCCAGATACTCCCATTTGGTTTTTGGTTTCCCTGGTGTGTGCTCGGTTCTGGGCTTCCTGGCAGTCACTCCCTGGGGGAGTCGCACTGGGGGTGGGGTTGTGTCTCTGGGCCTCCTCCTGCTGCCCCTGGGAAGGCCCTGAGCCTACCCAAACCCACTACTGAGGTGCTTGGTGGAGGCAGGGCTCTCTGAAAAGCTGATAGTGAGTAGGCTTGGCCTCAGGATTAATGGCCTGTGACCTTCTGTTAATGCTTGTGAGCTGCTTTATTCCTAGAAAGCTGTGGACCTCCCACACTAAAAAATGTGATCTACAACTGGAGTTATTCAATATCTCAAAGTGGCCATGGGGAGTTTGGAATTCAGGAGACAGCTCATTGTGAAGATTCAAAGATAGCTTAGTCAACTCTTGAGAGGAAAACATGGGCTCAGGCCCCAGTGCTGCTCTCTTCCTGGAAAAGCTGTGAACAGCTGGGGAGGTGGTAATGCTCTCTTGGTGAGGAGGATGCTTTAACCTTGTGTTGACCAGAAGCCTCATTGGATAGACACATAGCAATGAAGAAAGAATAAAATCTTCTTTCAATGGCATGGCATGGTTTGAAATATTTTTACAACCATTTTCTCACTCTGATATGTTAATATCTTTTATATATCTGTGGCTTTGTGGCCAGACATGGAAGCAGTAGTCTTTTGGTGGTGGCAGTGGGGGCGGGGGGACTCTCTAGCTAAGATAGATAGATGTTCTGTTACTGTGGCTCAGACACGGGATGCTGGAATTCCAGGTTTGTTCAAAGAAAGAAGATTTGAAATTTCTAGAGGATGGGGGGAAATGGACATTTGTAGGAATGGAGAATGTGCTTTGTTAAAGAGTCATCACTCTTATCCTAATAAAGGTATTTGGTCTTTTCAATGAAAACAAAACCAACAAACAGGCACAGGGAAAGGTCTGCTCATTTCTGAGGAGCTGTCTGCCTAGTGCTCAAAATGACAAAAGAATGAAAGTCAACGTTATCTTTTCTAACATAAGGGGAAACTATGCAAGCTCCTTTTTTTGTGTTGGTGATTAAGATTCCATTCCATGCTGGTGTGGTGACACATGCCTATAGTCCCATTTACTTGGGAGGCTGAGGCAGGAAGATCACTTGAGCCCAGGAGCTCAAGACCAACTTGGGCAACATAGCAAGACCCCCATCTCAAAAAATAAAATGAAATCTAAGTTTAAAAATCCTGAACTTTAATAAAAACTTAAGTTCACTTGTAATTATTTAGGAGTGACAAATAATAGAGAAGATAAACAGAGAATGAAATTTGAGAGTTACAGTGCCTAAGATAAGTCATTAATCAAAAGTACACTTAATTGTAAAGCTAGGCATGGTGGTGTGTCCCTGTGGTTCCAGCTACTCAGGAGGCTTAGGCAGGAGGATCACTTGAGGCCAGGAGTTGGAGGCCACAGTCTGCTGTGATCACACCTGGGAATAGCCACTGCACTCAAGCCTAGGCATCATAGACCTCAATTCTTAAAAAAATAAAATAAATTTTAAAAATTTGATTCCTGTGCAAATAAGATGTGGGACTTTTAGAAAATTTGGAAGTTCCTGGATAGTATGAACTTGAGGGTATGAGAGATCAGTTCAGAAACAGGGTTTATCAAACTGTTATTTCCAACTCACTTCCGGTTTTGAATGTGTGTAATTGTATCAATTTTGTGATTTTTAATAGATTGGGAAGGTAAATGTGGGAGATAAAGAAAATAGCAGCAGAGAAAATTCCAAGATAGGCAAGATTGGACAGCAGAACGTTGGCAGTGGTTTCTGAATGCTAGTATTGTAGGTGAGTTATTTTTTTCTTGGATCTGTGCAAAGTAGAGCAAATTCTTGACCCATCTTGCCCACTGCAGGGGCTTTTCTTTTTCTCTGAGAAGGTAAGAAAATAAAAGATATCTTGTTCAATTCTAGTTGCTGTCCAATCTCCTGATTTTTAAAAAATTTTAATTTGAGATAATGGTACATTAGCACCTAGTTGTAAGAAATAATATAGAGAGATCCCATGTATCCTTTATCCAGTCCCCCATGGTAACATCTTGCAAACCTACAGTACAATGTCACAGCCAGGATATTGACACTGATACAATCAAGTTCAGAACATTTCCATCACCACAAGGATACTTGTGTTGCCCTTTTAAACCCCACTGCCTTCCAGCCCTCACCCCCTCCTTAACCCCTGGCAACCACTAATCTGTGCTTCATTTCTGTAGTTTTCTCACTTCAAGAACGTTAAATAAATGCAGTCATATAGTATATTACCTTTGAAGATTGGCTTTTTTCACTCAGCCTAATTCTCTGGAGATTCACCCAGGTTGTTGCTTGTATCAGTAATAATTGGTTCCTTTTTATTGCTGAGTAGTGTTTTACAGTGTGGCTGTACCATAGTTTGTTTAACCATTAACCTATTGAAGGACATCTGGGGTGTTTCCAGTTTGGGGCTACTATAAAGCTGCCATAAACATAAATTTTCATTTTCCTGGATTACCCAAGAGTACAATTTCTAGGTGGTATGGTAGTTGCATGTTTAGTTTAAAAAAACAAAAAACTACCAAACTGTTTTCTAGAGTAGCTGTACCATTTTTTACATTCTCACAGGCAACATATGAGTGATCTAGTTTCTTTGAATACTCACCAACATTTGGTGTTGTCTCTATTTTTTATTTTAGCCATTCTGATAGGTGTATAGCAATGTCTCATTATAGTTTTAAGTATCATTTACCTGATGGCTAATGTTGAATATCACTTCATGTGCTCATTTGCTCTCTGTGTATCCTCTTTAATGAAATGTTTGTTCGTATCTTTTTCCCATTTTCCAATTTTATTGGTTTTTTACTGTTGAATTTCAAGAGTTCTTTATATATTCAGGATACTAGTTCTTTGCCATATATGTGGTTTGCAAATATTATCTCCTAGTTTATATCCACTTCACATGGGCAAAAGTTGTTAATGTTGATGAAGTCCAATTTGTCAACTTTTCCTTTTACAGGTTATGTTTTTGGTGTCCAGGCGAAGAACACTCTGCCAGGCCCTGATCTCAAATACTTTCTCCTTTTTTTCTTTCTTTACTAAAAATCTCAACTGTCATTAAATTATGGAAAGATGTAAAATACCCATAAAATTATATTCTGCTATAAAATATGTAAAGAAATTCTACCTGTTCTATCTGAAGGGGAAAATTAAATTATAGTCAGTTTATCTGAGTCTAGTTCCTGCCACCATTCATGTTACATATTCTTGTTTTTAAACAAGCCAAAGTTTATGAATTACTTTTGGGGTCCTTGGCTGAATAGTTTTATATTTTATTTTTATTTTATTATTTACTTTACGATGCAATATTTATTTTTTTACAACTGATATTAACCTAAGTAGTTTAATGACATTTTTGTACAATTGTTTTTATACAATTTTTATTTTATTTGTGTACAATTCATTTTAAACTATATAAGCACCAAAGGCATTTCCGAAAAGGTCTCAGACAGAAAGCCCAGAAGAGCAATGTTGGGCTTAGATGGAAGGTGGAAAGGGGTCATTTCTAATTTTGTGTCTTGACGTGATGGGGAAGACAGTTAAGGTGCGTGCACTTAGGGATGTCAGGTCACTTTTAGCAGCATCTGGTTAAACCATCGCAAACTCCACAGTAACCATCCATCCCCCCAGCATCCTGCTCTCAAAGCCCAGAGCTCGTGCATTTCTCAGCCTCTAGAATTGGATCTATCTTTCATTCGTTTACTGTCTTGTTTTATCATTTAGTCAGAGAACTTTTTTGAAAAGAGATAGCTAATTCATATAAAGAAAGTAAATTACTGCTTTTTGGTGTGTATATTTTAAAGTATGATCCTGACATTGTTTATAATGCTTATCCTCTCAAAATTAAACAAAAATATTTTTGACTAGAATGAACTTGTGTGGATACCAGATATAAAACCTGCAAATAAACCTAAGTTTGGAGAAGTCAATACTTTAATTGATGTTGATATGTGATACCCCACTAGAGGCACTGCATCTTGGGGTTATCTGCTGCCATGATTCTTATCACACCAGACTATCAGGGAAGGGGGAAGGTAAAAGAAAAATTATTGTCATAGCACTGCTAATATACTATATTTTCACAAAATGTAATAAATCAACCTAAGAATTGAGCTAATAAATATAGATTGAGAGCATAATTCTATTGTTGTCTTTCTGACTTAATCACTCTCATATGGTAAAATCAACTGACTTTTGTTATTTGGGGTGTGTTTTTTCTTTAATTTCCTTTTCCATTGCTGGCCACACCCAATGAACTAAATGATAACTCTTTGCTCCCATGTTTTCATCATATTAAATTCATATTCATTCTCTCTCTCTCTCTCTTTCTCTTTCTCTCTTTCCATTTTTGCTATCCCAGGGTCTCATTTCCCAGAGGAACAGTTCATTTCGACAGCCAGGGAGAGAGCCTGGATGCTCAAGGTAAGGCTTAAATATAAATTATGTTGCATAACTCCTTGTTTACAAACTAAATCGAAGTATTACTGCCTTTATAACAAATTTATTTTCAAAATTCCAGTATACAATTTAAGCCAATATTTGAGCAAATATGTTCCATTAAAACATTATTTTTCAAACTGTATTCTATTTCCCAAATGTACTAAGTGCTAATAAACTGCTATGAGCAATTCTTCTAAAAGTGGTTAAGACAATTAAAGTTTAATTTTGGAGATATTATTGGTGATAAGTGAAGAGGGAGAATATCCAGATATAGTAAAAATGACTTCTTGACATTTCTAATGATTTGTGAATAAATGATTTTTATTTGGTACTGCTAAGAGCAACCTCTCTGTTGGCTTTACAAGAGAGAGAGCTTCTAGAGAGATCCGTCCAGTGACAGGGATGAAGAACCCAGAAAGCCTCATTTTTTTCATTTTGGGATTTGTCTTTGAGACACAATCATTTTGACCTTCAGTTATCTCCCACTGGTCCTCTGAGTCTCTCTAAATAATGTCTTCAAAGTTCACTTCACGAGCTCCCTAGAACAAAGGAACAATTAACTGAAATTCCACCAGATGGCAATATTTGGAAAGCCATTCAGAGAGGTTTCAAAGCTATAAGCTATTATTATTATTCACACAGACAACAGGCTCACAAAGTATTCGCTAGATTTCATTAAAGGTGCTGTAAGCATCTTTTGTTTTATTCCTTTTTCCCCAGTGTCAAAAATTTTTACTAAAAAAAGTACATGTGGGTGTATATGTTTTCTTCTTTTGTTTTAAATTCTGGAATGATAAAATCAGAAACCTCATTCTTAAATAATAAGTCTCCAAATAGTATTGGTGAATATTAAAAGCTCAAATCAATGGATCATATATTACCATATGTATTTTGGGATCCCACTGTGATAAATGCCATGGTCAATAGCCATTTTTAAATAAATTATTTGAGAAGAGAAATCTGAAATTTTTCTCAAAAAAAGAATAGCATTTTAAGAAGTTGCCTTCACATTAAACCAAGTGAAATTTGCAGGTGTAAAATTCTTATTTGTATTGATTTGGAATTATTAAAGTTAAACGGGATGAGTAAACTTTTCTCCTGTTGCTCTAATGAAAGCGGAGAGATGGTACCCTGAGTGGTTCTCAACAGCCGGGTTCTTCAGAGAACAGAGCAAGCCTTAGGGCAGAGTTGGGACAGTGGGCAGGGGAAAATCACCTGGGGACAGTAGAACTAGCAAGAACCAAGAAGAAACACCACCTACGCTTTCTGTGTACATATAAAAGCAGTTCATGAGTGCCCTTTGAAAACTGATCTGTACTACTGGCCCTTCTGGTAGGGGGCCCATTTGTCTGCTATGTCTGGGATCATCCTGGTTTATTTCCTTTGTCCTAGAGTATAGTCTAGTTAGCACTCCCTTTTGCCCTCAAAAGTGTCTGAATTTGGATGATAAATTATATGATTGTCCTATCTTCTGGGCTAGTATATTTGAAGAAAAAGTAATAGAAAAAAGTGGCCCATTACTTAAGTAAGATGTCTCTTTATAAATCTTCTTATATCTGCAGGTACAGGATAAATGCCTCTTTCTGTAATGAGCCAAACAGTAAATATTTTCTCCCTTACTGGCCACACAGTCTCTGTCATAATTTAGCTTGTTGTATTAATAGTATGAAAAAAGCCAAAGATAATACATAAATGCATGGGCTTGACTGTGTTCAAAAAAACTTCATTTACAAAAACAGGCAGCATGCACATTTGGCCCCCAGGCCATAGTTTGCCCATCTGTGTTAGATGATGGATGGTAAGGGGCTTAGGAGATGGTGGAGAACCAAGGAGACAACCATCTTTAATTCCTCTCCCTTGTCTTCATAGCTCTTCCGGTTACAGTCACATTTGTTTAACCCTCTCAGGAACTAGTGTTACTAGTTTCCTTAAGTGAGTAATCCCATCACCAGGTACATGGTTCTGGAGATTCCTTTTCTGGGTCTGGCTGCTTGCTTCTCATCAAATGTGTTTTTATACTCTGCACCATGCACAACATGCCTTGCTTTCCAACTCATGACATATAATTCAGGTGTCCCCTGAAGTCCCCTGAAGTCCCCTGAGTCTGAGAGTTCAATACTGAAGCAATAGCTAGTTAGCAGCTATTTAATTTTATGCTTTGATCCTCATTAAACAACTGTCTATGGGAAATATAGCTACATTAAGGAAAAGTTAATATTGATTATACCAAATTTTATTATTAAAAATAATATAAATTTAAAGAAAACTGCAGAAAAATCACCTACAACACCAAGCCCAAATAATTATTTCTCTATTTTTGCATATTTGCTTTTTCCATAAGTATTTCTATTTTTCTACCGTGAATATCATCATTCATGTGAACTTTACATTTTACTTACATTAGTCAGAAGCATCTTCTACTTTCACAGGTCATCAAAACTATCATTAGAATAGTAGAACAATATTTATCAACAGGCCATAAATATAATTTTCACTGTTTTCCAATTTTTCACCATAAAACATGTTAAACTAAATTTTTTATACAGACTCTACTGTTGTTTTGGTTGGTTTGGTTTGATTTGTATCTGTTCATCTATTTCCTAAGGACAAAAGTCTCAGAAGTGGGATTATTAGTCAAGGATATGACAATTTTTATAATTTTTAATATAATTTGCTATAATTTTTCCTAAAACTTTTGGAATAACTTGCACACATTTTCAGTTTTAGGGTACTGGTTTCACCACAACTTTATCAGAAAGAACATTTAATTTATTCAATAGTATTTACTGAATGTCTACTATCTGTAAAGCACTGTGCTAATAGCTTTGGTGAATATGTATGTTTGTGTGTGTGTACATATATGAATGATGTGCTTCTTCCACATTTATTGTGTACCTATTATGAGCTAGGTATTGTAAGGTTTCAATAGTGAGCAAGAGATAGCTTCTGTCTCAGAAAGTCTGACTTTATTGGATAGCTAAGATATATACATAAATAAAATACAGAAAATGAGAAATAAAATAGGAGAAATAAAATTAAAATATTATGGGAGTTTGGGAAGGGGGCAGGTAGACATGGCATCTGAACTAAGCCATGAAGGTAAGCTGGTTTGGGATACTCAGGGATAGTAAGATTTGCCATTCATTCTGTAAACACTTATTGATTATCAACTCCATGCCAAATTTTATGCTAAAAGCTAAAGATATAAAAATGACCAAGACAAAGCTCTTAGAGCATACTGTCTAGTGGAGTACAGAGTCTTTATAAGTAGGATAGCTTGTCTGGCAGAAGATACATGGGGTAGGGATGAACGGGGATTTCCTTTGGAATGAAGCTTTTCCATGTCTCTTCTTTTGAAATGCACAGTCATCATTAGTTATTGCATCAGAATCTGTGGGAGATCTGCTTCTGGAAGTTTGAAGGTGATTGTAGATCCACTTGTACTGACCAACATTCCAATTAAAGTTGGCCTAGATTGACAGTCCCCCCGCGGGTACATTTACTGAGAATGCAGAGCCCAGGCCGGGATCAGCAAGACCTACATCCTGGCCTGCACCAGCTGCTGACTGCAGCAAATCACTAAGAGTTGTAAGGGTTTCACTGGTATTTTTTTTAAAAAAACAACTGGAGGGAACCTCATTTATAATCTAATCCAATACTCTCATTTTATACAGGAACATTCTTGGGCGAGGAGAGTTGAGTGACTTACCTAGGGTCAGACAGTGACATCCTGCAGCACCAGAACCCTGGCTTCTGATTCCCCTTGTTCTGTGCACACTGCTTTAATTTTCCCTGTCTCATCTCTACCATAGGGGTAATAAGAACTAAGAAGAGTATCCACCTAAGCATGCCTTGTGCACATAAAAGTCATAACATGTATTTTACCCATCTTATACCACAGCAAAAATTTTTAAATTTAATATTTTTAATCAAAATTTTAAATAGTAGTGCATAGATGAGTGGTGGAAAGAGAGAGAAACTTGGAACACATTCCTACATCTGCTATTTACCTCCTTCTGAACCTGGACAAATAGCTTTACCTAATTGAGCTCTACTCTCCTCATCTTCAAAATAGGAACATAATACACCTTGAATTTGTTGCGAAAATAATTAGAGGGAACATAAGTGTTGGGTACATCAGGCATACTCAAAAAATACCGATTTTCTTTCCCTCTCCTTCCTAGAAGTACAGGTTCTACACAGGGTTCCTTTTGTTTACTAATCAGGCTATCTTATGAGACTCATGAGAATAAAATGATAGCATGAGAGCACATTTATAAAACTAGGTGGTGCAGAGCTTAATGTAATCACCTCTGAATTTCACTTAACTGTTTAAGCGGAGATTTAGAAGTTTTTATTCATGGTTCCTCTTCCTCTTCTTCTTCAATGGCTTATTTTATATGTTCTGTGGACATAGTGGTAAGACTTAAGAATTTGCTCGTTTTCTCTGTGATTTACTTTAAAATAATTTGTCAAATAAATAGAGCTTCCACATAGGAGTGAGACCAGGCAGTGTTTAACTTTCTGTTCCTGGCTTATCTCATTTGACATAATGTCCTCCAATTCCTTCCATGTTGCCATGAATGACAGGATTTCATTCTTCTTCATGGCTGAATAGTATTGCTTTGCATCTATATGCCACATTTTCTTTATCCTTCCATCTGCTGTTGGACACCTGGGTTGATTCCATATCCTGGCTATTGTAAATAGTGCTGCAATAAACATGGGGGGTGCAGGTGTCTCTTCGATAGAATGATTTACTTTCAGATTTAAGCAGAAGGCAGGAGGCAAGGGGTGAGGACACACCTCTTCATTTCAGCAAGCAACGATTGGAATAAGATGGCTGGCCTTCAGGTAAATGTATAGGTTTGGGGACAGAAAACTGAAATTCTGGTCTAATGGCTTCAATACCTTCTGTAAAGTCAGAGGCAAGGACATTTGCTGAAGGAGGTAAAGGTGGTAGGGTCAGAGAGATAAGGAAACTGAAAAAGCATTGAAACATCTGGTTTATGAATAATGACAGAGCATTGACTAGGGAACCAAAAGGAAGTATTGAGACCCACTTGGGTTTGGAGGCCATGAATTTATACTTGTGCTGGTCTTCTAGGCAGGGTGATTTTTTTTTTTTTTTTTTTTTGTCCCAGCAGCAGTGAGCAGTCCACATGAGGTACAGGTAGGTACCTGTCAGATGAGAAAACTTT
The DNA here is from genome assembly GCF_020740605.2 of Lemur catta. Taxonomy (NCBI): domain Eukaryota; kingdom Metazoa; phylum Chordata; class Mammalia; order Primates; family Lemuridae; genus Lemur; species Lemur catta. Next base: position 25,582,094 of record NC_059143.1, read on the forward strand.
GGAAGAGCTTTCCTTTGGGGAAACATTAAAATTGACCATGAGGTCAATGCATTTATTTTTAAATGGGCTAATGCTTTATTCTTTCTCTTTAAAATGTTGTAAGAGCCAAATGACTGAGTTACGTACGAGTTGCTGATTGTTTGGGTTATAGTGAGTTTGTTACTTGTACAGGGATTGTAACTAACTCTCAGGGCCCTCTGTTGACTGCAGAGATTATTGGGGACTGGCCTTAATTAATAATTGATTTCATTGATTCAGAGTGAAACTTTTTAACAGTTTATTGAGTAGTTTGATGTAACATCCACCTTCACAAACTTGTATTCTCTGTTATGGATACTTGTGACCTCAGAGGCAACTACTGTGTTACATTGTAGAAATACACATGCTGCCTGCTTAGCACACCTTTAACACATGGTATGATACATCCCTAGAGATTCCTGCCTTTTGAATAGAGTACCAGCATCTGGTTAAGTAATATTCATTTTTGCTAATGAAAATGTCACTAATATTATCCTGAGGTTGACATATCTTATCAAAATTTTCTTTACAAGTGGTCTGTGGTATGTGGAAAGAATTCTGATGTCACACAGGCGAGTGCCTGGAATGCTTGTATATATTGAGACCCTAATCAAGAAATGTGTTTCTTCTACCCCTCTTCACTTTGTGACTTTACTTGTCTGATCTGAGAGTCACTAAAAATAACAAGTCCTGCCATCAACAAGTTGGTGATAGCCTAGGGATTCTGGTTCTGGGGAGGGTAAGTATGGGGGTAGGAACAAGATCTGTGAACAATCTGCAGCCAAGGTGGACTCACCTTCATTTCTACCTAAACTGTCTGTCTAGCACCTGAATACCAGAGTCCTGTGTACAAAAGAGAAAAATGTGGGGGAAAGAACAAACTTCATTTGATGCCGATGGGGGACCAGGTACTCTGCTAGCAACTATACATACGTTGTATCATTAATCCTGATGTGTCCTGTGTGAAATTTGTTTATGCTTTTTACAGAGGAGGAAATTGAGTTTCAGAGAGGTTACTAACTTGTTTAAGACACATAGCTAGTAAGTGGTAGAGACAAGATTAGGACCCAAGCGAGTACGAATGCAAACTCATCTCCACAAGCAGTGCTCCCAACTAGATACAAATGTTTGGGACTACCCAAGAAGTAGAAAACCTTCAGGGTAGGATTGGAGGTACCATAGAGGTAATGGAATGCAAATGACTTGACTTGAACTCTGTGCGTGTGATTTGTTTGAAGTTTTTAATTCTGATTATCTCAGAAGATAATCCCTCCCCTCCCTTTCCCTCCAGTTAAATTGATTATATATTATCCCTTCATGGAAATACAGCAACTAGTGTCATAGAAAATGTACAGTTGATCAGTTGATTAAAATTACTCAAGAAATAATGACTGGCCAGGTGTGGTGGCTCACACCTGTAATCCCAGCACTTTGGGAGGCCAAAGTGAGAGGATGGCTTGCAGCCAGGAGTTCAAGACCAGCCTGGGCAACACAGTGGGACCTCGTCTCTACAAAAAACAAACAAAAAACCAATGACATATTCCAGCATTTTACTTACCATCTAAGCAAAAATACCAAGCCACTTGGTACTTATATATACTTATATTTTATGATAAATAGATTATCTACAATCATTTAGTCAAACATCTCCCAGGGTGCAACTGCTGGCTGACTGCCTTTTCAATGTATCTTACATGTGTGATATCTTCTTCTACTTCTATAGTATTTCCCAAAGTTTTATTATTAAAAATAATATAGAAATAATGAAAAGCAAATCACCTATAATCCTACCCTAGCAATCACTTTTTAATTTTTCTTCTAGTCCTCATTCATATAATTTTACATAGTTGTAACCAGACCTTATGCACATTTTATTTTTCTTTTTTACTTCACTTTATGTCATGAGCAGTTTTCTATACTATTGCGCATATTCATGATTGTAGTTTTAATGTCTGTAAAATAGTCTGTAGAGTTGACAGACCATTATTTACCCAGCCTGCCATTGTTTGCCATATAGAGTCTGTTTCAAAGCTAACTTTGGTATGTTTTAAACGTAGGGGTCATAACTGGTTAAATAACCCTTCTGAGTGCCAGGCTCATACTGTGTGTCCCCATATCCCCTGTGAATATAATGCAGTTTTCCTCATACTATGGAATTCCTGATTGGATATTACATCAGATATTTTTTAAAAACTTTTCACATGTGTAATTTTTACTTTCCAAATAATAATATTCTCAAGAGCAATGAATGATGCATTTTATTTTAATTATCCCCCCAGACATTAGGCATTGAATGCATGCTTCTGAGTTCTGTGCAGTCTATAAAACCAGCTCAGCATCAGGTTGCCTGGCTACTTGTACTGTGGATGACACAGATTTTCAGCATCCCTTACCTCAAATATCATTCTGCTTAAAATGGGTGCACTGACGTGTTTGTCTCTGTTCTAAAGTTAGCCATGCTTCAGTCTTCAAGAAAGCAATTCAGAGGGATCACAGATTATCAGGTTAATATCAGACTACACCGGGGAACATGAATATTAAAGGTCAACATGGGCCTCATAGTGCTTCTCTAAAGGACAATATTCTAGGCCATATTCTAGGGGGTACCTTTTTTTCTAGCTGGACTCTAAATCTTGCTTTGGATGCTGATTTGTTGTTCTGCTATGACTTTTCAAGACAATGCGTAGGCTTTATATCTGCGTGGTAGGGTTTCTTTCCTGGGATTCTTGTGTCTTTAACTTTATTTTTGCCCTTAGTAAGTGATGTGTTTCAGACCTGTGTGAGGTAATGTGACTCATGCAACATTACTTTGGTTTATAAGCTGGACGGAGACATTAGCATCCTCTTCCAGTGCTTGGCTTAGAGAAAAGCTTTCCTTGGATTGTCAAAAAAAAAAAAATATATATATATATATGGATTGAGTGCTTGGAACATTGTGTAATGACATTATTGTCTCCAACCAAGAGCAACCTATTTTTATAAAGGTGTTTTGGAATAAGAATACCCAACCCCACTCTTGCCTCCTGCTCAAGAAAACATATCCCCTACAGTGTAAAATAAAAAATTGCCTAACTCAAGAACACTGCTTTATTTGAGATTTTCATTGTGTAGAGAGATATCAAAACATGAACTATTTGCTTTTAAAATTTAATTTCACTTAGGTGAAATGGTTTTAGAGTATATGGTAAGAATGATAGAGAAGAAATTTCTGGTTGGAAGAATTGGCATTGTTGGCCCAAGGAACAGAATCATTTACCTGGATGGAACTCGATATATGTTTTTCACTGATACAGAATTTTGGAAGGCAGCCATGCTCACCACTATACCACCAATGCACTTTGACACAGAATTTGGGGTATCTTAGCATGGTCAAAAAGTCTTCAGAAGAAATGGACTTTAATCACTTCTTGGCATTTTGGTTAAGGTCAAGTGTAGAAGAGGTGGACTTTGAGCTGAGCCTACCTGTGTAAAATGGTAGGTAAAAGTAAAAAGGACATTTCAGGCAGGGAATGGAGCAAGGACCATCTCAAGAGGGTAGGGAAAGACTGATACTGTAATGTGAGTAATGGAAATTAAGGGAGAACCATACAGTAGGGTCACACTGTGCAGAGTCCCAAATACCAGACTGTTATTTAAACTTTACATTTTAGGCAATGGGGAAAATATTGAACATGAGGCAAATATTCTCTAGAAAAATGAGTGAGTTTTAAGATGGCAGTCTAAACACAGTTTTGCTCTCCTTCTCTCCAGCTCTTCAACTGAAATAACAAAATTTAAGAAGAAGAGCAAATCCATGGCAGTTCTGGAAACATGAATGAGGACCAGAAATTGATAAACTTCTAAAAGAGAAGAAGGGGACAGAATTATATTGCTAGCTCAAAAAAGAAGAGCAAAAAAGAAATATGAAAAATTAGAACAGCTATTCCAGATGACATAATTCAGAGAAGAAAATAAGAAATTTAATAAGTATCCTTAAATGGATGAAAAATATTAAATGCATTAAACTCCATTGTCCTGCCCATCCATCCCCCAAAAAGTTGAAAAATTGATAGGATTTGGTGATTGGGTAGATATTTCAACAGAACAAATTTTTTAAAAAAATAAATAAACCAAAGTAGAATAATATTTTATACTCATTGAATAGGTAATCTAAACTGAAGCCAAGGACAAAGTGACACTCAGTATAATTATTTTTAAATTTACTGATGCCTTGCTGTTGTTTACCCAGTAGTATATGTCCACAATGGCTGAGAAGTTAAAACATAACCATTTTATTAGGTAATATTTGTAGTATGGCCAAATATTTGTTATAAGAATATGGTAACCCAAATATGTTTTTTATTTAATCATAAATGTCAAATATACTAAAGGATCACCATAGGCCACAGTAAAGAATAAGTTAAATAACATCATTTTGGAGTCGAAATTTTCACACAAACAACAAAGCATTGATGCTTCATGCTAAGAGTGTATAATACTAGCTCTGTCAGAATATCTTCCAATGATTTGGTTTGTGGCAGGGGAAAGTGGCCAGTTTTACTGCACTAGAAGCAGTCAGAGTTCCAGGGCTATAGATATTTGTTGAGTTTTCAGTGAGCTGTATCCTGCTCTGCTATCATGAGCAGGGATTTTTACCAACTTCCCGGTCTTGATCCTATTTCTTAAAAGTTTTTAAACTCCTAACTTGAACCTAGGAAGAACAGAGATTTTTTTCCAGCCCCTTTGTAAATTATGAACTCTTTCAGTCACACCCTGACTTCATCCTTTACTCATGGAATATCCACTGCAATATTTGCTGAAAGCCTGTCTGTGAATACCATTTTCTTCAGACTGAAATAGAATGAAACATTTTCTACAAATAAACATATTTAAATTCTATTGATAATGATATAACTTGCTTTTCTTTAGCAAATGGAAGCAAGAATCTCCAGATTAATAGAATTTACTAAGAATATCTGCAGAACAGGGTCCAAAAGTTCAGTTGACTTCCGGTTCCCATTTTGGAGGGAATTATAATCACGTAATAAAAACTTGGCTCTTACACTGCCCTGACTGATATTCAAGGGGAATTAGGAAAAGGTCTTTTCAGTAAATTTGCTATCTTCCTCTATGCCACAGACAACACTAAGGAGGGCAGCATCTCATAGCTGGAGGGCGCTTTCTTCTACCAGGTGAATTCAGTGTTAAGCTCTGAGAGGTCTGACTGATTCTTTTTCTCAGTTTGCTGTTACTTTTCCCCCTCCAGGATGTGAATGGCTGCAGTGATGAATTTCAAGGATGGGAGTACATGATACTTTTGCTTGGAGGAGGGAGAGTGGGGAAAATAAAATATGAAATGTAATAAAGGTTAGCTATAAATCTTATAGTTACATAATTAGAAACACAAGGGGGTTATTCTTAAGTCTCTTTTGGTGAAATCCAGCTTCTCACCTTGATTAGGACAAGCAAAGCCATATTTCTTCTCCTGATCAAATGTGTCCTTTATGGAGTATTTGTATAATGCATGACATAAGCATGGATTTGCAGCTGTTTCGTAACCGCTGTGAAGTTTATTGGCTCCGCTCCACGGCGCTGTGTCCAAACTTCGGGAACTCTTCTCGAGTACCGTGAATGTGGAAGGAGGCCACTTGTGGAATGATTTACTTTACCCAGAGTTGAGTGTTTTGCGTGCAGAATGTGAGGCTGCTGTTCAGCCTGTTGTGTCCAAATGTGAGTAACCGGCCAAAGGAACTTTTTCTGGACTTGTCATCTGGCCTCAGAACTTACCCTCTGCGGAGCTGTGAATGTCCTAGCCATCAGTAGGAAATAGCAATGCTGTAACTCTTTATTTCTTCCAACCAATAATTCCCTGTGAATTTTTAAGCTGATATTTTAATTTGCTAAAAACATTGTGATTTTGACTTTAAGGATGTAATCTGATTATAACCAAAGCAATTGTAAAGATGAGACGGTGGTGGCTGAACGTGCCCAGCTCTTTCTCCCCATCCTGGGAGGAGAGGGACTCTCAGAAGGTACCAGCTCAGACTCTGTTACATTTACATCATCATACTTCCTTTGACTAAATTGCTGTCCTGTTCCTAGCTTTTTGATGAAGCAGCCTGAAGTTATTTTCAAATGGTAGCTTAGAAGTCTAGCAGTCCTTTTGAACCAAGTCCAATAGAATAATTGGATGGAAAAATCTATTTCCATGAGAGCATTTGCGAAGGATTCAAAATAGGAAAGTTTACAGGCTCTTCTCTTTGCCTGTCACATACAGAGGAAGTCTTTGCTTATACCGATCCCAGGAGGCAGAACCAACTCCAGGTTGGGAGGTAACCAAATTAAACCCCCTTGTTAACTGTGTGTGGTAGAGGATAAGTTTCTAAAAGTAGTTAGATTGTATAGGGCCATAAATGCCAAAAGTGGAACTTGGAATTTTTATCTTGAAACTGATAGGGAATCACTGAAGACTTTTAAAAAAGAAAGGAGGGAAGGTGGAACTAGTGGTGAAATGTCAGATATGTTGAGAAGCAAGGAAGCCTCTCCAAAGAACCTCATGAAGTAGGTATGAGAGGAAGAAGTATGTCTGCAGTAGGGTGTGAGGAGTGAGAAGGACATACATGTCCTCTTGTGAAATGAACATGTATGATTACCAAATCAGACAGACAGGGAGCAGGGTAAAGGGGTTCTGAGGATTCAAAACTAAGTGGTGGTTATAAGTTCAGCTCAGGCAGGAGATCTGGAAAGAGAGCCAAGTAGGGAAGTAGCTTCATCATTAAATTCACTGTGTATGGTCTAAACCCATGGTGGCAACCTACTTTCTGCTTCTGCCTCTGGTCTGTTTATTCAGTAAGTGGGAGAATGCAGTGATAAATATAGACACCATGCCACAGGCTCACATTTTTACAAGGTGCTTCTGGAAACCTGAATGGAGATGTGGTGCTTTGAGTTGCTTCCATGGCAACTCTCCCCATGGAAAATGGGCGTGATCTGCAGTGGAGGCCTATTCTTTTCTGCTGATGTTTCTGTCACTACCACATGGGGTCAGGTTTGTTGTGGAGGACAGGTTCCCTCTACTCTCATATTCCCCAGCTGACTTGGGGCATGCCTGAGGATAGGAGGGAGGGCAAGAGTCTCTTTTCAGGGACACTTACCAGCTCCTAATTAACGGTTTCCAACCAGTCATGTAGTCTTGTGGCTTATGGCACAAAGTTTAGGTTCTGAGTTTTTAAAAGATCTTTAGCTTTTGATACTTGAAAATCAGACTTAGAAGGCTCATAAGCTTTCCTTCTTCTGGTTATTTTCTCTGCCATGGGCTTACAAGTCGATTTTGAAACTCAGTACTTGAGCACTGATTCTTCCTGTCCTGCATTCCTGCCCAGCAAAGTATGACACAAGTGATGCTCTGTGACGTCCAAGACTAGGTTTTAAAACTGCCATACCCTTCTGCCAGCTCTTTAGGGATTATTGAGCTTAGACTCCAGCTGCCATACTGAGGGGTCCCAGGCCACATGGGGAGGGCTTGTGAAGGTGTTGCAGCCAGATCCCCAGCTGTGAGATCCCAACCAAAAGGCAACATCAGCCACCAGACATGAAACTGAGGAAGCCTTTAAGAGGACTTCAGTAGTCAGCCACCTTCTGACTACAGCTGCATGAGAGACAATAAGTGAAACCCACCTGGCTGCGCCCAGTCAACCTCCAGAATGACAAGAGATAACTGTAAAATGATTTGTGGTGTTTTAATCCACTAAGTTTGGGGGTGATTTCATTATGCAGCCGCCGAGAACCAACAGGGTGTTGCTGTTATCTATTACTGCATAAAACTCATTACAAAATGGTTACTTTAGGTAAATATCTCGTGGTTTTGTGAATCATGAATCTAGGAAGGTGTTGGCCAGGCAGTTTTCTGGTCCATATGTCCATATAGTGTCAGCTGTGGTTGCTGGGGCTGCAGAATGCTTCTTCAGTCACATCTTTGGAGCCGTGGTACTCTATGTGGCCTCTCCCTCCCCCCATGATGTCTCATCCTCCGGGTCTCTCCACATGGTGTGTACTCCCCTAGCATGGTGGTCCCTGAGTAGTCGAACTTCTCACAGGGCAGCTGACTTTTAAGAAAATGAGGCAGAAGCTGCCATTCATTGTAAAGTCTAGGCCAAGAACTGGTTGGCATCCATTTCTACCAAAATCTATTGATCAAAGCTGCCACGAGGATATGGGGATTCTAGAGAAGGAGAAATAACTCCAACCTCTGAAAGGGAAGAATAACAAAAAAAAAATTATAGCCACAGGGGACAAGGAAAGAACCTAGGTTTATGTCTCAAAATGTTACCTTGTAAATCTTATTATGTCTGTTTTATGGATGAAGAAGCTTAAAGTAAGCTAAAAAAATAAGTTAGGTAATTTGGCCAAGGTTACACAACTTGTAAGTACCAGCACCTGGATTCAAACCCAAGTCTGTATTAATCCAAACCATGAACTCTTTGTACTTTGCTACTTGTTTCTTCTGTGCAAATATAATAAATGTATAATTTATACTATATTTTTTATTTTTATTTTTTTTGAGACAGAGTCTCACTCTGTTGCCTGGGCTAGAGTGAGTGCCATGGCGTCAGCCTAGCTCACAGCAACCTCAAACTCCTGGGCTCAAGTGATCCTACTTGCCTCAGCCTCCCAGGTAGCTGGGCCTACAGGTATGCACCACCATGCCTGGCTAATTTTTTCTATATATATTTTAGCTGTCCAGATCATTTCTTTCTATTTTTAGTAGAGACAGGGTCTCGCTCTTGCTCAGGCTGGTCTTGAACTCCTGACCTTGAGCGATCCACCCACCTCGGCCTCCCAGAGTGCTAGGATTACAGGCGTGAGCCACCGCGCCCAGCCTTATATTTTCTTAATTTTAAAGCACTATCTTTGATAAGATGATACCATCCCCCTGCCCTCACACACATTGCAGCTCTAATTTTATTAATAGAAAATCCTAGAGAAATATTCCAAATGGCCTGATTTGGGTCACAGGCCTCTCTCTGAACCAATCCTTAGGAGCCAGGAGAATGGAATATTATAATTGGCAAGCTCTGCTTAGAAGCACATGGTTGGAAGAAACAAACAAAATAATATTCATTATACATGCTCTTTGTACTATATGCCATTACTTGTCATTTATGACGATTCCATTGTATCCTCGAAGGCTGATAGGATCCTCCCTGAAGAGTTTGGAGCTGTGGGCTGCTGGGAAGGGTATGAGGACAGGCTGTGTAGGGGAGATAATCCTAAGAATTGATTCGAGATCTGTCATCTGACTATTGACTCAGTATGTCTCATGTTAAGACTAAGATCCCTTTGGTTTTCCTAGGGGTCTGATTCCATTATAGAGAAATGAAATGGAAGCTTCCTGAGGGTGACCCATTATGTTTTTGTGTGCTACACTCTGTAGTTGGACCCCATCTGCATGTTCTAGGGATGTTGAGTGAATATGAACTGAGAACAGGAAGATACTTGGCATTCTAAGCACTTGAGGAAACAAAATATAAGCTCTAATTAAAACATTTCTGATGGAAACTTAGTCTTACTTCATGATTTCCAGTTGTATTCTTTTTTTTTTTCCTCTAATGAAGTAGACTGCTTTAATTTTCTTTTTAAAAATTGTATTTGGATGAGGTCAGAAATTGAGGAATTTCTCTTCCATTACTCACACTGCTTCCCAGCTGCCGGCCTCATGTTCCCCTGACACGCTGTGGAGGAGCCGTAGTAAACCATAGCTCTGCCGAGGTGCACTCTGCGCTTGACAGAGAAGATCCTTCCTCCCAGTGTCCCTTAGTGCCACTTGGTGGCCTGGATTTTCTGTGGCTCTGACTCTCTGGAGTCCCCACATACCTGAGAGAACAATGGTTTTCCCACCTTCTTGCAGCTTCATGTTTATATTAAGGAGTCTCTTCACTCAGTTTGCACTTTTTAACATCAAAGTCAGAAATAAAGCCCAGTGGGTTAGTTGACTTTTGAGAGCCCTAACGGAATCTTTTCTTGATTATTTATTTGTTAGTGGTACTTCATTTCTCTTGCCACCCAACTGAGCCCAAGGTGCCTTTTATCACTTTTTAGTTTCCTACCAAGTCACTTCAACAAGATGCATTTTATTTTAACATGGAAATAAAGTAGGGAAAGGAAATAAAGGAATTTCATAAATTTGGACATAGACACATTTTATGAGAGCATTCAAACAGGCATGTCTGTAGCTGGATGCTTGAATTATAACAGTCTTGGCATAGTGAAAATGAAAGCAGATTTTAGCTTTGAATACAAATACCAAAAAAAGCCTGCGGTTTCCTTTCCCTCCAGAAGGTATCAAAGCAATGGACATTGCTAGTCGAGGCTTACTCAGAAATAAAATAGCTAATCACTATAAATAACTGTGAGAAAATCATTCCTCTTTCTATTAATCATAGAAACTAACCCCAAATCCTAGTATTTTTTCCTCCCTCCCCCTCCCTTTTCCTTAACCATAATTTACAGCTCCTAGTCCTCCATTTCTTCCAATCCCTCACCCCCACAAATACTACTCTCTGGTATAGCTTCCCATCCCTTGCTGCTTTTTCTTCTCTCTGCTGCTCAGCCTTTTTCTGGCTTTATCTCCTTGCTCCCTCCGTGGAATTGCCTTTGTGGCAGCAATCTCTTGCCTCTGTGTCCTCTGCTGTCTCATCCCTGCAGCTCCCACCTCTGGATCCTGCATTCTGTTGCCAGGTTAATCAGACCCTAGTGGAAGGCAGACTGAGCCAGTGAGGAAGAATGATGTTTTTGACATCCAGCAGGTGTGTTCGTGCCCAGCTCTACCACTTCCTGGCTGGTGATCTGGCTAAATTATTGAACTAGTTACCTCTTCTGACAAATGGGACTTAGAATAGCCCCTTTCTCATACATTTCTGTGAGGATTAAAATACCTGCTTATTGTGAGCATAGCACTTGACCCATAAAGCATACTCAAATATTAGGGGTTGCTATTACCATGATTATAGACTATTCCACATCTTTGCCGACATTGCCAACACTCCTACAAATGAATGGTTTTTAACTTTTGTTTTAAGCCAAAGTCTTTACAATGGTCTTTCAAAACCCTGCACATTCTGGTCTCTGGTCTTTCTGACCTCATCTTCTACAACTGTCTCCCCCATCCCCACAAAACACACATACCCCACACACTCACTCTGCTGCATATACATAACCTAATTTCCTTGTTGTTCCTCGAACAAGTCATGCTTCCACCTCAGGGCCTTTGCACTTGCTGTTGTCTCTGCCTGGAACATTCTTCTTTCTGATATCCCTTGTGTCATTGGTTAAATATCACCTTCTCAGGAATGTTTACCCTGGTCACCCCATTTAAAATTATAACATACTTCCTCTGTACTCTTTGTGCCCATTTCCTGATTTATTTAACCCTATAGTATTTTCCACCATCTGACACACACATACTTTCCTTGTTTATCATCTATCTCCTCACACCTCTATGTATACACACTCACACACTCGAGTGTAAGTTCCATGAAGGCAGAAAATTTTGTCTATACATTTCTTTCTCTCCAATACCTAATTGTTCCTGGCACTTCGTAAGTGCTTGATAAATAGTTGTTAGATGAATGATTGTGCCCCAATTCAAATATTCCTACCTTCGTGAAGCTTTTCATAGTTTCCCCCAAGCATGGTTACTTTCTTTTCTACTTTCCTGTGATACTTAATACATTCTTTTATCATGACATTATCATATTGCATTTTTATGGTAAACATATTTAAAGCTCTTAAATTTAACCAAATGGCATAATTCAAACGCATGTTTTTATTTAATAGACTGAAACTGCACACTGCACAGGTTTGACTGAATGATTACAGAAATCACAATGCTCTGTGTTTTTAAATTGCATTCACATCATGTTCTATGAGTCGTACCACAAAATTAAATCCAAGCTTGCGAAAAACCTAAGGAAAAGCAAATTAGAAAATAAATTCCAACACACAGAGAAGTCTTATTAGATGGCGTGTTCTGTGTTTTTACAGGATGTGAAACCTTGCTATTTCGCTAGCAAATAGGAGACTTGCAACATTCTGCCTTCTGAACACATCAGCATAGCCTTAAAGGTGGTTGATAAATAACCTGCAAAGATAAGTAATATCAAAAGTCAGTTCCGGAGAAACATACTTGTGTACGTTGGTTTTGAAAAGGGCTTTCTTCATCTGGGGTAAAGCATTATTTACCAATTTTTCTTAAATTAAACACTATTACTTAAAGCCAGGAGGCATGACTATATCATAAAATTTTCATCAGATCCAGAGGAAGAACTAATAAAATCTTCCTATGCCTTTGTGTTAAAGATAGTGAGCAAGGACCAATCTCAAATACATCTGTGTGTCACCAGTGCAATTTCAGGACCAGCCCCACTGGCTGACCAATCATGTTATTTATTCACTGCTGTCATTTTGGGTGCAGAGCATATTTTCAGTCACTGGTAACCTGTCCTTGCTATTCTCCACTGGAAAATATCTTAGGACATATGCATGGGAGCAATGACTTGTCCTGGGGCAGAGGAGGTGACTGCTAAGTGGAATCTTCTGTCTGTATTTGAGGTGATAACGATCTAAGGAGGCCCCCATGTAAGGTGGTGTGACAGCTGTGGATGCCTTTGACAGCAGTGATTATCAGCTTCAGTGAACACATTTTAACCTGGAAAAGGCATTCATGATGAGCAGGTGTTTCTGGGATTGAATCAGGATTAACATCCATTCCTGGCTAGAGAATTTGTATCTTCTCTGCTATCATATTTTGGATTTCTCAAATTCAAGACAATGCAAAAATCCCTGTTCTCTTGAGGAAGCGGAGAGACAATGATTTCTGTCAATATGCAATTATTTGTGCTCTCTGGCCTAAGTTGTAAGAGAAACTGATTGTGTTCTAACCTAGGAACTCTGAAAATTAAAATTTGAGTTAGTGCCCAGTTCAGTCTTCCCCGATTGGACCTGCTGCTGGTTTCCTTTTTGCTCATTGTTCTGAAGTCTCTGGTTCTGTGGCCTTTGGGTCTTAGAAATCCTGCTCTCCAAACATGCATTTTAAATATTTGTTTACTTTTTTTTTTTTTTTTTTGGTGGATCCTGACTTCCCTAGACTGGAAGCCTAAATGTAGGATCAGTTCATCTGATGCCTAACAGGTGCTTATTGATTAACATCTTCTTCGAATAATCCTGCGAACTTTTTTTTTTTTTCTTTGAGACAGAGTCTCACTTTGTTGCCTGGGCTAGAGTGAGTGCCGTGGCGTCAGCCTAGCTCACAGCAACCTCAAACTCCTGGGCTTAAGCGATCCTACTGCCTCAGCCTCCCGTGTAGCTGGGACTACAGGCATGTGCCACCATGCCCGGGTAATTTTTTCTATATATATTTTTAGTTGTCCAGATAATTTATTTCTATTTTTGCTAGAGATGGGGGGTCTCGCTCAGGCTGGTCTCGAACTCCTGACCTCGAGCGATCCACCCGCCTCGGCCTCCCAGAGGGCTAGGATTACAGGCGTGAGCCACCGCGGCCCGGCCCCTGCGAACTTTTTAATGCAAATAATTGTTGATTCCCATCAGTTGCTGATAATATATATGACGCTTGATTTAGTATGTCCTCCTTCCTTCAATATCGGTCACAACATTCCTGCTTTTACAAAGGATTGCAGGTTTTCCTACTCGTTGAAAGATTTGTTTATCTTCAGTAGTCATTGATGGGTCTAACCTGAAATCTAGCCTCTTAAAAATTCCTTGAGAACACCTTATCAAATCTAGTAAACACTTCTCTGCCTATATCTGATTCAAACTTTCTGGGACATTTGGCCCTTGAGATGTCCTCCTCCCCTGTGAAAACTGCTTCTCCCCTGGGCCCACTGAAATTACTCCGACCTATGATTTGCCCCACTAAGCAAAATCCTTCAAAGTCTTTTATCACTCAGCCTTTAAAAGGGTTCCATCTCTTTCTCCCTGAATGAGAGCACCCACAGCTGCAATGATCACCTATGAGATAATTTCCTCCACGTGATGCATTATCGCCAAGTCAAACGTATCTCATGAGATAAAGACCTATATATTCTCTTATTCAACAAATACTTAATGAACACTCACTATGTGTGAAGCATGTTGACTACTAGGATGTCCTATAGGTACTTCTCTGTGTCCAAAACACATTATGAGAAACTTTCTTCTAAAAGAACAATTTAATCTGTATTCCCTAGCTTGATAAATGCTACCATTATCTATTTGGTCACCCAAGCCATAAACTTGAGATTCAATTGAGATGTCTTTTTCTCCTTCACTACCCACCCTAACTCCCACCAAGGATTGTGTCCACACTCAGTCACCAAATTCTAAGAGGTATACCTTCTGAATATCTCCAATTCTACAACCCCTTGGTCTCTGTTTTAGTTCAGGTCTTTACCACATTTTGCTCATTTTGATCTTCAATATATCTTCCATACTATGGTCAGCATTAGACCTTATTGATATGCAAATTTCACCATTAATTTCTCCTCCTGAAGCACTTCTTGGTTCCTGATCACCCTTAGAATTAAGGTCAAGCTCCTTAGCTTGGCCATAAGACCTTTCTGCACCTTGGTCCTTACCCCATCTCCTGCCGCTGTGTACTCTGTTCTCTGTCCATATGGAACAACCTGCTGTTTCCCAGAGATGTTACACCCTTTCCTACCTCTGTGCCTATGAATATCTCCCTGAAAAGCCCTTTATTTTCCCTCTATTCTGCCATTCCTCTTTTAAATGGCAATATAGCATGCGATCTTTTGGGCGGAGAAAAAACCTAATATCCAATCTTGGACAAGTTGCTTCTTCTCTTTGAGCCTCAGTTTTGTCATTAGGGTTATTATGAAAATCAAATGAGATACATGAATAAATGAATGAATTATACATTCATTGAGTGCCTAATACCTTCCAGGCCCTGTTCTAGGAACTGCAGATATAGCAGTGAACAAAACTGTTGAAGCCTCTGCCCTAAGGGACCTCATATTCTGTTTGGTGCATAAAAAGTAAACAAAAATATCAGTCACTCAGGACTTTAGGTATACTTTTCAGACATGCTTCTCAGTTTCCATTCTGAGTTAAGTACTCATCTTCTAAGGCCCCATACCACCCTATGCAGTACCATTATTACAGCACTTATGTTGTAATTTTGTTATAATTGCCAATTATTTTTACCTTGCTCACCCACAACCCTGGGAGTTTCTTTAGGTGAGAGCCTTAGTCTTTTTCCCTTGTTTTACCAGATCCTAGTACACAAGAAAGCCACTTTTAAGCATTAAATTAATGGATATTTTAGGGTGTGCCTAACATATTATTTAAAAATAATAACATTTACCACTAAGAGCATTTGCTATATAGCCAGATACTGTGTTAAGTGCTTTAAATACAGTATGTAATTTAATCTCCACAATAACACTTTGAAACCAGTATGATTACATCTATTTTATAGATGAGGAAACTAAATCTTATAAATACAAGGTGATTTGCCAAGGTGAGCAGGTGGTGAAGTCAAGCCAGGACCCAGGTCTGCCTGACTCCAGGGCCCCTTCTTTAATCCTGATGCTTGGTGAGAAGAGCCATTTTTCCATGGGCAATTGGAGATGTGGGGCAGTGGTCAGCACACACTTCATTTTCGGTATACCTGTGTACACAGGACAAAACCTTAATCCACAGTCATATATACAATGACATTTTAGCTTAGTTTTTTTTTTTTTTCCTGTGATGATGTGGGTGATTCTCCCCACCCTGCTGGGGAGTGAGGAACCCGAAACAGTTTTAAATTTGCTAGGTCACAATATTATAGTCTCTTCCAGTTTAGACCATCTCTTGGGTGAATATTCAGTCTTTGAGATGTCCTTCATTTCCCTAGCCCCTCTGCAAGATTGTATCTGGAGGAATAGGTGAGTGAAGCTTATAGAAATGAAAAAGATAGGGAGAGTAGGGGCCTCCCTAGGTCCCTGGTCCTTGGGTTTGTAATATCTGAGTCTGGTGAGCAGTAGCTGGTCTGAGCCCATCTGTGAGTATTCTGCTGGTGGCCTGTGCCGAACCCTGTGGCTGCAATCTCTCTCTACAGGCTTGGCTCTGGCTCCGTGTAGCTTCCTCGGAGCTGGTTATTTCTCCTATTCAGGCTCTGCTTTAAATGTTCCACCCCGCGGACCCAGGTAAATATCCCTTTGCCTCTGTTGTGAAGACATTTCTTCATGACACCCTTACCACCACCACTGTAAACTTAGTTCTCTGACAGCAACATTCACTGGACCTCCTGCTATGCCCTTATAGGGCAGAGAGAAATTTCTAGATACCTTCCATATTGCATGCCAGCAAAAGGAGATGCTGAGAGTGAAATGTAAGGCTACCTTTTCCCTAATCATACCAGGCCACTGGTTTTAGTCTATACTGTGATGTGGCTGCATTTTGTTTGGGAAGACCCAACTGTTTAAGGCAGCTGTTTCCTAGAGTTTCAAATGGGAAATGAAGCAAAAGAAAGTCCCTCAGGCTTTGTTCTTAGCCTATCCACCACTGCCTTCTGGGACTTGAGCCTGGAGAACTGGGTATGGAAGACTCCCTGCCTTGTCCTACCTCATCCTCTTCTTCCTACACTCAGCTGGGGCTGGAAAGAGTGGGCTCTTCCCTCCCTCTACTTGCCTTTTCTGCATTTTCCCTATATCACATTATCCTCCTTCTCAAAGTGGAATTTGCCCTCCCCTTTTCCCTAGGGCTAAACTGGAGAATGGCTGCCAGGTAACCTGATTTATGGAGAGAGGAATGAAAACACATCTGTTTAATATTTTCAAATTATTACCCCTGTTACCCCTGCATCTCAGAGGGTAATCACTGGTCTCTGGAGCTCTCTGGGTCCCTTTATAGTAGCGTGGCTCAGAGCAGTCGTAGAGGAAGATTTACGGGGCTCTTAGATACCTTCTTCACCTGACTCACAACCCCTCCCTTTTCAGCCCATCATCCCAAATTCTTGGCCGTTATCCCCTCCTTCACGAGCAGCCTAGAAACAAAGTGGGAGTACTCTATCCACAAAATCAGTTGGTATAATCAATGCACTGTACATTCAAATTCTGACAAATTTTAGTACCCATAACACCAATTATGTCTAACATATTACTTAAATATGGCATCATGGAAAAGTAAGCTGTACCAAAGAACCCAAATTGAGAGGGCATACTCTGAAAACATTACATATTTGATTTGTAGACTGTGCCTTTTAACTTCAGATTGTCCCCAAGAAAGGGGAAGCTTTGTGAAAGGGAACAAATTAGTAAGGAAATTGACAACAGTGGGTCAAATGACCGAAATAGTAAGAGGAAGCATGGATCTTTGTAGGAATGACTACACTTTCATGCCCACTTAGCTTATTGTGCAACATGAGGCTTGGTATCTTGTACTTAGATATTTATCTGTGTACCTTGTAAGTTCTTAGATCAGGATTGGATCCTGATTGTATGAGAAAAAAATTCTCATGTAAACTGAGATGTGGATGACGGAATCAACTTGTGCACTAAGAACTAGCTGGAGAAACAGAAAATAAAATTATTAAAACATTAGCCCAAAAGGAAAGTATAAAACAGGAAGAAAAAAAAAAGGGGGCCCCCTAGTTTGAGATTTTCTTTACCATCTGGGTTGTAAAACATTCTATTCTAATTCCACAAGCTTGACACCAGAAATAACTTATTACCAGGGATATATGCTGGAGAATTGTCAGAAATGACAAAGTATTTAGTTGTTTTTAATATCATCACAAAACAATAAAGCTAATAAACCATACAATGATGTGAAGGAGCAAGCCATAGCTAGTACTTTCCGTCACGTATATTTATGCTGTGTCTTCTACACCCCAATTCTTTCTTCTCACCTCACAAAAGGTCAGAGGTCACTGCTAATAAGCATTGTGGGGTCTGTTCAGAGTTTATAATCTAATTCATAGACTGCACTATACTAACAATTCTGTTCACAGCTATCTTTTCACAGTGGTTATGTTGGGAATGTACATGAAGTATTTGACTTTTGCCTTGATTTATAATATTTATTGAGCTCACATTATACACAGATCACTACTGTCCAGTCATGTAGATAAATGCATGTTACTTGGAAGTTCCAGTTTACCACTTCCTAGCTATGTGACCTTAAGCAATTTACTTAATCTTACTAGTTTTACTCATCTTTAAAATGGGGATTATGATAGTACCTGTCCCATAGCCAATGAATTTGAAAGCTGCATTGCAAGGATATAGAACAGCTTAAATGTTGAGAGCTTCCAAATACCAAACGAGGCGATCACTTGTTTAATTCAAATAGAAATAGAATAAATGGCAAGGAATCAGTGATCTGTAACAGGAAGCAGTTTAAAGAATTTGAATTGGGAGGTCTTGGGTAACTGTGATGTTCTAAAATGGTGGTTACCTTTTTTTAAAAAAAAATTGTCTTTGGAGATTCTTTTGCATAGAAAATATCATAATTTTCAATCTTTAATCCTCAGATTATTAAGGGCCACATTGATTAGAAGGAAGTACAGCTTCCTTTTAGGTTTTAAGGTTTTTTTGGCTCATTTTGGGGAGGAGGTTGCTGCTATTTGGAGAACAGGGGAGGAAGCCAGAAATATTAACCCCTTAGTCTGATACCTTTTCCAGAAGCTGGCCACCAGGTCGTTTTAGATTTTTCTGAAACCTGACCAGGTTTAATTTTCATGGCATCAGAACTTGGTATTGAAGGAGTTAAAGGGTCTCCCACACCCCTTTGCATGAATCCTTCTTTTGTGTACACAGCTGCAGTTAGAGCACGGGTCGGAAAGGAAATGGTTAGAGGAAGAGCTAGTTTTCAGACAAGGCGAGTCGGCGAGGGGGGCTGCGGGGCGGCCTGGGGTTTTACATGCCAGATGTAGGCCTGCCCTGGTGCCTGCCTGGAGCTGCTGGCGTGGTCACCCCCGCGGCCCTGTGCGAATTGAGGCGAGGTGATGAGTTAGCGGGTTGCTACGGTGACGGGCCGGCCACGTGACCAGGGTGCTGCTGCCGGCGCTCTGACGTCAGCGGCCGGAGGGCGGGGACGCAGGAGGGCGGGGCGGAGCGGGAGCTGGGAGAAGCGAGCGAGCAGGCGGCGGGCTCGGTCTGTGCGCGGAGCAGGCGAGCGAGCGGGAAGACACAGCCACCTTCCTCCTCAGCCAGCCCACCGCGGTTTGTTCCTTTTCTCGGGAGTGCGCCAATGCCTGGGCCGACCCAAACCCTGTCCCCAAATGGCGAGAACAACAACGACATCATCCAGGATAATAACGGGACGATCATTCCCTTCCGGAAGCACACAGTGCGCGGGGAGCGTTCCTACAGGTAATGGGGCCGGCACCCGGAGCAGCCGGGACCGCCGGGGGGGCGCGCGGAAATCCGGCCCGTTATATAATGGAGCAGACACCGCCTGCGACCCCGGCTGCAGGCGTGCATTTGTGAAGGCGGTTGTGATTATTTGATATCTGATTCCATGTGTCATGTTGGGTAGGCATTGAGGCTTCACGATTGCAGATGGAAAGCATTTTGTGAATAGGTTTGCTGCCTGCGAGGGGTCTCCCTTCATCTCTTTCCTTCCACATTGATAAAAATGCATGCTGTTTTTTCTCCCTGTCCAAAGAGACAGACTGTAGCACTTCCTTTCCTCCTTCCCTTTTAGATTTTAAAGGAGCCATGAGGTAGCTGTGCCTAAAGGCAGAAAACGGGAGGATGGAGAGAAAAACGTTTGCGCTTAACCTGGAGAGTGTGCAGGAAAGATGGAATCCTCTAGATTAAGCTGCAGTCTGTGATGTTAAACCGCCAGATTGATGGAGCTTTGTAAGAATTCTGCTCGCTGATTGGTGCAAGGATTGACAGCAGAGGTCACAGTGTCAGACATTCACCAAAATTTTCTCCATAGAACCCTACGTTTATTAGAAAGAGACTGGACTGCAAAGGACCTGAAAAAAAAAAAACCAAAAACTGGGCGCTGTTATGCGTTTTCTTAGGAGTTTATGGCCACCGCCTGGGTGGGGGAGCCCTTCCTTCTTATTTACACTAGGAAGGTAATTCCTGGTGTTTGCTAAGGTCTGATTTGAGGATGGGACTGATGATCTTGGTCATTGTATTGTGAGCCTTTTGATTAATGAGTTGGCCTGTACGGTTGGCATCATTTTTACATTAACATATCTGGCAATATGTTCTAGCAGATAAGCTCATTAAAATTGTTTGCATTGTTTGATAAGGATAACAATGTAATGGAGAATGCAGCTAGAGTCTTATGCAGCTCAAGGCCAGATTCAGAGGGAGACTGATAGCTTCGGACATATTTCCTCTGAAGTTCTTTTGTACTGGGGTAGTTATTTTTAAATGTTACCTTGATAACCAGTAACAATGCTTTTGCTTTGAGGCAGAGCACTCATACCTCTAAGGCGCATCCTTTCAGCTGGTGAGCAACAGGAAATAGCTCTTTTTTTTTTTTAAAGCCTTCATCTAAACATTCAGGTCATATTATGGGTAGAATACTCTGTGTATATAAATGTTGCATATCATAAAATAAGACCAAAAGTACCTAACTTCCTTTCTCTTTGACCAAAGAAATGCACTGTTGACGCAAAAAAAATTATAAGCAAACTTTGCCCTGTGGTCTCTGGCAGTTATATAAATACTTGGAGTTAATTTTGGCTGTGCCCATGAAGTCACCAAAATCTCATGCGTTATGGTTCCAACTAATGTGTTGCAATTGCATCCTTACAGATTTCAAGTGCTTGTTATTCTTTTAATGGAAACCAAAATTGGTTCACAACTTCTGGACTCTCCTTTTGGAGCCCCTGTGATGGGAAAGTTGTGCTCCTTTTTTTCTTACTTCTTTACTTTTCTCCTCTGTGAACATCCCAAAGCCTAAAAATAGAATTTAAAAACAAAAAAACTTGAGTTGCTTTTAAATCTTATTTATTTGAACTGTTCTTATGGGTAATAAATTTGAAGTCCACATTTCCTAAATGATTTAATCCCTACTGTGTAGGTAGCAGTTGCTTTTAAGATGGAGTTCAAATGTTACCACATCGGCCAAAGGAAGCTGCCTAGTTGGGTTTTATTAGTCATATGAACTAAGTTGAAAATGGCAATGGAAAATCATTTGACACAAAGATTAAATGTTACCTTTTGGTGACAAATTATTGCTTTTAAATGAAACTTTATTTACATCTTTTTAATCCAGGTTATTACATCCATTTCCTGGATTATTTCTAGTTTGCTTTCTGAGTCCCTATAATGGTACCTGAAATTATATAAAAACAAACAAACTGAATTTTAATAAAGATCTGACTGAACAAATTCTTAAGCCACTAAGAGCATCATTGCATTTGTATTTGATATAATAGGATTACTGGATGCTATAGTGAGAGATGTCATAGGCTAAACGAAGAAGGAAGCCTCCAAAATTGCAATTGTATTGTATTATACAAAGGGTGCATATGGAGACAGACAGTTGATGTTTTCCTTGGTCTCCTTTTCTTTCAAAGTGGATGACCAATGTAATATAACTAACACTTATTTTCTTGGAGGGCATTGGAAAAGGAAAAATGTGACACATTTTTCTATCCAGGAGGCATTCCATCATTATTTTGGCATCCCAATACTGGAACAATATGGCCATTTAATTGCTGAGGAAACTTGGAAGGCAGTTTGAAAGTTAGAGTAGAGATTTAAGCATATAAAAGTTTTACTTTGGCTATAGGTTTGGTATAGCTCTCAACAATGACATGTGCTTGGAAGTTCTCTGTGAAGTCCCATGAGAGGGGCCTGGGGAAGCACCCCTGGCAAGATCAGAGGGAATTCTTTTCCTGGTTGCTTTACTGACTCCTAGGTAGGCACCCAGTAGGTCCTTTATCTTAGGCTTTGTTTTCTACCTTTGCTTGTTACATATAAAAATTTCTGGCCCCATTCTTAATAGAGATATTGTGAAGCTAACTTAAAACAAATAATTTCTTAAAAGGGCTATGTAAATGTGAGAAGAATGCTGGTATTGCTGAAAAGTTACACACCTCCCTTTGCTGGCAGCGCAGGTGAGAGGAGAACAGTATACCTAGAGCGTAGGACAGTGCTCCTGAGCACTGTTAATGGGTGAGCAGTCACTCTTTGGAGGGAACATTATTATTATAGCATTTGTACCAGGTTTGTAAATAAGTCAAATGTGGTTCCTGACCCAGATATCTTAACCCAGGTATCTGGTAGTGTAAACAGAGCTCATTTTCACAGCCTGGAGTAGAATGGGTGGTAACTCATTATTGAAACTAGTGTGCACTTTGATTAGTAAAGCAAGTGTCGTTTAGAGAATTATCCCTGGGTTAGCAATTGTAATTGAAAAGAGCAAGTAGTCCTCCCCGCCCGTACCTCCTGCCCCTGAAAAGAAAAGAGCCATGGGGACATGTTTCTGTGGCTCATGTTCACTACTCTGTGAATGTCCTCTCAGCCTCAGCTTCCTCACTGTGTTGATGAGCGCTAGAAATCCATATATTTTAAGAGCTGCTTAAAAAATAAATGTGGTGTGGGCCATCTAAGGTGACAGTCTTTAATTCACACAGCGGATGAGTTGTGCCCTGGATCTCCCTGGAGAGGATACTCCCCATAGCTCTGTTTCATGCAGATGCTAGTCGGAAATGAGATTTATTAACTGGCCCTCTGCCCACTGCATCTTTGTTTGCATACTGCCGCCTTTTAAGAATGAGTGTGTAAGTCGAGGGGACTGTTTCCACATGGGTGTTTGAACATGCAACTAACAGTAGCACATGTTTCTGAATACTTAAAAAAACAAAATTGCTTGGCCCCAGGAAATGGATTGTAAAGAAAGACCGAGCTAAGATTTAAGCCTAAAACACTGGCTGTAACATGCAACTTTGCCAATTTTAAAAAATGAACCATCGTTAAGGAAAACAAAGAGAAATACCTTGTGTATGTATACATATACACACATATACATACATATATATATATATATATATATATACACATAATAGAGTTGTGAAAGGATGTTCCATTCAATAGAAGCTGTTGTAACATGGCTCCCTTTTACCAGAATGTGAATTTCAGATCACATTTCCCAAAATAGCATCTATAGACAGCAAGAGTCTAGCTTCATGTATCTCTGTTATGTATGTATTAGTATCATATCAATATGGTCAAAGGAGGTTTTCAAAAATAGGGATTTTTGTTCTTAATATTTTTCTTAATGTTTGTAAAAATCAAAGAGTTACTTGATGTTTTTGTTAGGGATCCAACTTTGGAACTTCTTTTCTGGATTCTTTGGCAGAGCTTCTGTGAATGGGATGGTTTTGTGGGTGCTCTTGCCCTTGGGGAGGAGGCTCACCCCTGCTCTGGAGCTGGTTGCCGGGTATCTGTTTACAGTGCATTATCTTACAGAGCAGTGGTGTGAGATTGTCCTCTGGAATTTAGAAGGTTTATTTCCTTATGCAGCATTTTTTCTATGTTTGTAGGGACCTCTTCAAGCTGTAATGACTAATTTCTTAGATTAATGGAGGGCAAAATATTGGGACTAATCTAAATATTCCATTTGGTTTGGTAATTAATTGACAAATATTTGAGCGTTTACTCTGGCCAAGGTCTGTGCTGGAAGCCCCTTCAAGGACTTGGAGTCCTAACCTAGTAAAGTGAAACATGTAAACAGCTCATTTTCTAGCAGATTTACATTGCTGTCAATATTTTGCTTAGTCTGATAGCAAAAGTCATTTAGCCTTTCCTGAGCCCACAGTGACTCAAGAGAATAAAAAGATACCCTCAAGGCGGGAAACCAAAAATTTTGGTGGAAAGAGTGTAGGCTTTCAGGCAGAATTTTTATCAGCCAGGCCAGGGCATGCTGGGCAGTAGTTGAAAATAAAGCAGGGGCATTGAAACGCAGGCAGGGTATTAGCAACTTGGAAATAGGAAGCACCAAAAGCTTATAAACTGAAAAATAGCATGAGATGCATACTGGAATGAATCTTCTGTTTTGAAATGAGATTGAAAGGAAAATGGGGCCCACCAGTGCTCCCGCCCTGTGGAGTCCAGAATTACTAGAGAATACTTGATTTGCCATGAGAGAGCATGAGACTCCTAATGTGTAAGAATCAGGATAAGGTAGATAGATGTTCTCTGCCTCAGGGCATCTTTCCCTGAGTAGAAGCAGTGAGTGGGGCATGGCTCATAGTGGTACTGGTACTTAGCTCCGATGTGGCTGGCAGTCTCACTTTAAGGAGTGGCTAGTGTGGAGAGCTGACACTATTCTGATCCTCCCGAACTCAGAAGCAGTGTGTCTGGTACTTCATTGTGAAGGATCCTCCCTTGGCATTTAAGGCCATAAAATGTATAGTTGTGGCTGATGAAACTGCTCAGAATATTCCGTATGACTTTGGGGCCAGATCCCTTCACAGTTTAGAAGGATCACCTTGGTGGCGGCCTCTGGAGTGGACTGAGAGTTTTACTCTGGATCTAGTGTTTGTTTACTTCTGAATTTAGTCAATTTCACTTTAAAGGACAAATCAATTTCCTCCTCGCCAGTGAAAAGTATCTTTTTCCATAGTGAAATTTGTTAAAATAGTTACATTCTTCCTGACTTCAGGCTGTCTTTCAACTCTCAGCTTCTATAACATTAAATTCTATATATCATAGTCAACCAATATCTTGGCACTATTCCAACAGCCCTTTTTCTTTTAACACTCCACACACTTCCCATTGGTATCATATAAACCTTGTTTCTTAGCTCATTTTAAAATTCTGGTTGTTTAGCTTCTGGCCTTCAATCTTTATTAGGTTGAGAAAATTCTTTCAAAGTGGAAACCTACAATTTACATAAAAAGTCATGCTACTTTTTTGCCTTATGGTATGAATCAAAGAAATTTCTCCTCAATATGTTTTTGTAAAATGCAAAGATGATCCTTTATTTTCATGAAAATAAATCATTAATGAGGTATAGATTGAATGGAATTTTATAGGCCACCAAGAAATAATTTCTTAGTAGGTTACCAAAAAAAAAAAAAAAACTTGTATATTTTCAGTGTCAAATCTCCCCAGGTGAATTAGGATTTTACTCACTTGAACCAGGTCAGACATTCTTAAAGCATTATTTTGCTTTTCTAAAGGAATAGAAGTTGGTGGTAGATGCGTAGGATGATCAAGTTGATGGCAGCTTTTAGTAATGGTGTCTTCTAATGCTTATCTAGTTAGGAAAATATGACAAGGCACAGCCTTTCTGTTATTTCTAGGCCTCTCTTGGTTCTGGCAGGTAAAATGTGCCAAAATAATCTGATTTTGGCTATGATTTCTGAAGATAAAAAGAATAGGGCAAGAGATTTGAGAAGGAAGAGTACATGTTATTTATATCTATGAGTGTGTGTGTCTGTAAACTTGTGATCTTTTTTCCAACATGTAGTTTTGATATCAGCATTATACTTGTGTATCCATAAAATTTTATTCAGCAGACCTTGTAGAGATACACATTTTAATTGTGTGCAGAACTGACCCTGAAGTTTATGGCTAGTGTTTGTTGTTGTATAACCTGCAGTCCCCAGTCGCCCCCCCTCCCAGCCCCCACCAACCGTCCCACCGTGGAGCAGGAGTGGTGGGCGGGTGAGCGACCCACAGCCGCTCCCCATCGCTCTCATCACCGCCCAAGCCGTGCTCCCCATGAGATCAGCAGAGCCCCCCCCCAGAACCCCACTACAAACTGCGCATTGAAGAGATCCAGGTTGCACTCCCCAGGTTGCATTCTCCCTGCCTGAGAAACAGGTCCCTGGTGCCAAAAAGGTTGGGGACCGCCGGCATAAGACTAAAATGACAGTGCAGTTCATGTGAGGCACGCTTTAGATTTCTGTGATCCCATTTTATTTTTTCCTAGAAGTAGTATTTGTTTTTGTTTTGTTTTGCTTTAAAGACATTAATTCTTTGTTCTTTCCTCAGTGTCAGCCTACCCTGGCAAAGCCCTGGGAGGTAATTTGTCAAAAGTGCCAGAAGCATTGACATCTCTGGGAGGCTTTTTTATGTTCATAGTTATACATACTTTGATTCTAAACAGTGGTATCCTTCATTTAAGAGCCTCCCATGATTGTCTGCATGGTTTTCATTTGGTGCAGTGCAAATTAGGAGAAAGGACAGCTACTAAAATGGGCTCCTCACCCCTATCTGCTCCCTTTTTGTCATTATGGAATGCCAAAACGTGTTTTCAGGTTGCTAATGTCATTTTTAAAATTCCTACCCCTGGGTTTTAGACAGTTATTGTAATATTAAAATTTAAGCCAAAATCTACCCTTCGGTAAACTTAATAGAGTTTCTTCTATGTATCAACCTCAAAGCTGGGCCCTTGGAATACAAAGATAAATTAATGCACAGTCACTCCTTGAAAGAGCCTTCAGAGGCCTGGACAGCAGGGGAGAATACCTGGCGGGAGGAATCAAGAGGGGGAAATGCCCACACCTGCCCCCAGAGAGTACACAGAATGTCTGTTTTGTTTTTTTCTAGAGTGTGGCTGTCATTGGTTCACAAGTCTTCCAGATAGTTGTCTTAATAAAAGTAATTTTGTGATTATTGTGCTAATATTTGGTGAGGGCAAAATTGTCACTCCTGTAATTTTCAAAAGCTTTCAGAAATGGAGCATGTAAGTAAAACCAGTATTTGAGTGTCTGTGTGTGTGTGTGTGTGTGTGTGTGTGTGTGTGTGTGTACCCTACCATGACCTCTATATGTGTTTTATGAATATAGCCTGTAGACACAAATTTGAGCATTGCTGAGTGACTTTTGTGGTGACAAGGTCACTTTCCACTTAAGAAAGTCACTACAGGAAAAGTAAAAGGCTTATCTCTTTTGATCCTCCAATTTTTATAATGTTTGTATTGACTGTCACTAGGTTAAAAATGGTGCAGTATACTGACTTTTATGTAAAAATTGAGAAAAAATGAGATCATATACTGGATAGGCTGGGAGAAACTGAAAGGATGTAAACTAATAACGGAGAATTGGGCAGATTAGTCGCTGTGTACCTCTTCGTGTTTTTTTTAATTGAAACTATGTAAATGCATTAACTAATCAATCAGTGGTATTGCATTTAATGCTGTAGTAGCATGGATTTTAAAAATCAAAGGAGTTTGTATTTTAACTTAATGAGTTTTACATTTTGAAATATGTTAGAAGACATCTCAAAATATTCATGGACTCTTATTGAAGTCACACGAATGACTACTGAGGATTTGCCTAACGCAAGTACCATTCTTATATTAAAACATTGCAAGTCACAGATGAAATGTGCCCTTACAGCATCTGCCTCGTTTAGCTCTATGAGGTTTCACACGTAGCTATCCGTAGGCCACATTTTGTTTCATTTTCTCCAGAGTACATGGGAGCTGCCTGGGTTGTTTTTTGTGATGTGTCCAGCCTGCTTAGTATGCTCCGTGAATCTCTCACTAACTGCAAAATAATACTCTGTGAGGATTATTTTTAAATATCCTCTTTGCATTTTTGTTTTCTTCTCGTTTATTGAGCACCTGCTGTTTGCCAGCTACAGTGCAGAGCCCTAAAACGTGAGGATTGCAGGTAATTGCCATTTTTTTTCTGACACTAACTGCAGTCCTCTGTCCCTCCCCAACTCAGCTTCGCCTCCCACCTTAGGCAAGTGATTGAGCAATATCTGGCCTTCGTGTAACCCCTGCCTGTGATAACGGCCAGGAAACAAGCCAGCTGTGCGCACCAGGCCGCTCTGCCCCATCCCTCTCCCCAGAGAATCCCCGGGGAGACTGACCAATTAAGAAAAAACAAAGAAGAGGATATCTTTGAATACACAATCCCCCTATAGGGCCCTGCTCACTGTCAGCAACCATGAAATAAAAAAACTTATGGCGCTTGTGAGCTCAATGTCTCTGCTAGAAAAGGAGGAAGTGGAAGGCAGGGTTGTTGGTGGGTGGGTGGGAGGTGTGTGCAGCGTGGACGAGGGTGAGGGTTCCTTGGTGTGAAAGTGTCAGCCTCTCAGGAGAGTTCAGATCTATACACCCGCCCCCAGTCTTGCTCCCTCTTTCCATGGGCAGTGTAAACCTGCCCCTCCAACACTTGATCTCCAAGGGCAGGAGAAAATGCTGAGCGCTGTGTTAGCCCAGGCAGGCATCTGGTGACAGGAGGGAAGGGGACCAACAAGCTTCTCCCAAATCCCTTAGGCGGCCTGGAATGCACACTAATTTGAGAACCAAAGTTCGGTATTCGGGAAGCTGATTTTTCTCTTTCTGTAATTTCTGTCAGGCAGAGAGCACTGTCATAACACTGACTTTAAGATGTCAGCACGAATAATAGTGCACCTATTTCTAGCCTGTGTGATAAGTGTGTTGCTGCTACGTCAACTCCAGTTCAAAACTTAGTCTAGACTGAAAAGAGGGCCTGGGCCATCCAACGCTTCTTTTCCTGCCACCCATTAGGACCACTGAGGTTGTCGAAGTGCCCAGCCAGGGAGCTGCCTGGAGAAACAGTGGGCAAAGCTTGGCCATGGTGTGAGACTCTCGTTTCCTATCCCAGCTCCACCCCTTTCCAAGTGATGACCTAGTGCAAGTTTTCAGCCTCTCTAAGCCTTGTTTTCTTATTATGCCTATGAAAATAATAACAGCACCAACTTTACAGGGTTCTTAGGCAGATTAAGTGAAATACGAATGTAAAGTACACCAACTGGTACGTGGTACAAAATAAATGCCTTAAAGAATGTTAGCTAGTATTATTGCTTGTGGTTTAAATCTACCCTTTTACCCTATCTTTATAATAATCTATGATCTTTGTATCCTAAGTACCTGGTGCAATACCTGGCACATAACAGATGTTCATTAAAAGTCCAAATTGAATCTGCAAAAAATTCAAACAAATTATACTGTAGTCTTTTTCCCACTTAACAACTTTATTAAGAATTGGTTTATAGGCAATAAACTGCACCCAGTTAAAGTACACAATTGAGTGAGTTTTAGCAGTGTATATACCCTGAAGCCATCACCATGGTTGGAGATGCAGAACATTTCCATCATCCCTAAAAGATTCCTTATACCCCCTGCAGTCCATTGATCTGCTTTCTGGAACCAAAGATTAGGTTACCTTTTATCAAAATGGAATTATACAGAATGTACTCTTTAGTGTCTGATTTCTTTGACTCAGCGTAATGATTTTGAGAGTCATCCGTATTGAGTGTCTCAGCACTTCATTATTCTTTATTGCTGAGTAATATTCCATCATGTGGCTGCTATGCCATGTTTTGTTTATCCATTCACCAGTTGATGAATGTTTGGGTTAATGCCACATTTTTAGCAATTATGAATAAGGCTTCTGTGAATATTCATGTACAAATTCTTGTGGGGACATGTTTTCATTTCTCTGGGATAGATACCTAGAAGTGGAATGATTGGTTCATATGGCTGATGTTTGTTTAACTTTTTAAGAAACTGCAAACAATTATCCAAGATGGTTATACCATTGTACATTCCATCAAAGTATGAGAGTTCCGGTTGTTTTGCATCCTTGGCAACACTTGGCTATTGTCAGTCTTTTAAATTTTGGCCATACGTAGTATCTCATTGAAATTTGAATTTATATTTTCCTGATGACTGATGATGATTGGCTGTCTTTTCATGTGCTTATTGGCCATTTGTGTGTCTTTTTTAGTAAAGTGTTCAAATTTTTTGCCCATTTAAAAAAGTTAGGCTATCTAATTATTATAAAAAGGTTAATAAAAATATATTCTGGATACTATACTATAGTCTTGAATTAGATTTTAACATGTGTGAATTTTTAATCTGCATATAAACCCCTCAAGAAAAAGCGTAGTTGCTTCTACCTGGTCTTTGTCCACAATGCCATTTATAGTACAGTTAGGCACACGGTCCCTGTCTCAGTCAGTACGTATTAAATGATTCTATTAAAGTAGACTGCAAAATAGTCACAATTATTTTAGCTCACAAAATCCACTTTTAAAGTTTCATATGGAGGTGTTAAATTTAGGAACTAGGTTTTCTTTGGGGTCTTTGTAGTTATGAGATGCTTTGTTAATTCTGTGTAGAAGAACCCTGTAATTATGTAGATACTCTTTTCTTTGTTTTCTGTCCACTTAGCACTAGATCAAACATTTCACTGTTAGGAGGAAAGTGTATGTAGAATGCTTTTATTTAAATGCAACAAGGAACCATTTGCATGCTTTCCAACTTTTGCAAGGGTTAGTGAAAGTGTTAGAGTCCCTTTCTTTTTTTAATTTCTAAGGTGAACATTCCCCAACTCTACCTCACTCCATTCTCATTCTAATTTGGCAGTTCTGTTGTTGTTGCCAGTTTGGCTCCTGACTTCTCTAAGCCCGTAAAGAGAAATTATCTCAAATAAAATTTAGAGACTAGGAAACAAAAGCCTAGTAAATTTACCTGTGAGGATCTGCTGAGGGACTTTGTTATGTTTTGAGAGGCTGAGGATATTCGACTTCCAGAACCCATTTGGAAATCTTTCCAACTAACAGCCAGTTTTTTAACGATGTACGTTTCAAAATACAAAGATATAAAATGTAAGTTCACTCATGATTTCCCAAATGCCCCAGGCCTCCTAGTAGATTTTATTTCATTTATCATTTATTCATTTTATTGCCAAAACCTTCAGGTCAAATTTCAGGTGAGGTACTGCTCCCACGATGGCAGCAATCTCTTGCTATCTAGGTTATAGATGATTATTTTCTGTGTCGTGGTTGGTACTGAGCAGACCAAAGCCACTCAAGGGTCAGTTGAGAGCGTTCTTTTTGCTTTAATTGAGGATGTTCCGTGAAAGGAAGCCAAGTACTGTTAGACAGGATGTCCTGTGATTCCCTTAGTTTACCGTGGCCAAGGACATGACTTTTTTTTTTTAATTGCTTGCTTTCTTTCCTATTAACAAGGGAGCCCAGACTGATGATGTCCGTTTGGCTTTTAGGACTCTAACTAGCAAACAGCTAGGCCTCCCCCCAAATCACCTGAAGAACTATGCATTGGAGAAATGTCCACATCTTTTTATGTTAGCCAATGATGATTTCATCATTGTTAGCATTTAAGTGACCATCAGTTGTATTGTCTTGACATAATAGTTAACCAAAGAAGAGAGAAATGACCAAAGTAGATGTTCTTGGAATCAATTAAACAGGTTAAAGTAAAATTCTGGAATTTGGCATACCTACACAAGCAAATGTAATACAAATATTACACATGAAGAAGATATGAAAGATGTTCACCAGTGTTAACAGAAACAAGCTGATTATTACAAAAGTGTATATGTATTGTCTTAGTTTCTTAGGACTTCCATAACAAATTACTACAAACTGGGTGGCTTAAAATTTATCCTGTCATAATTATGGAGGCCAGAAGTCCAGAACTAAGGTGTTAGCAGGGCCACGTTCCCTCCGAAGGGAAGGGAAGAGAAGGCTCCCTCCTTCCCTGTCTCCTCCTGCTTCTGTTAGCCCCACCTGTTCTTTGGCTCACAGCTTCATCACTGCACTCTCTGCCTTCTGTTGTCACAAAGCCACTGCTTTCTTCATCTATGTGTTTTTATGTGGCCTTCTTTTAAGGACACCAGTCTTTGGATTTAGGGCCGACCCTAATCCAGTATGACCTCAGCTTAGGTAATTACATCTGCAAAGATCATATTTCCAAATAAGGTCACATTCTGAGGTTCTGGGTAGATGTGAATTTTTGGGGGACGCTGTTCAACTCTGTGTGTGTATGAACCCATTTGTGTAAATAAGTGTGTATGTCTGAAATACATACATACATATATACAGCACCCCCCCATGCACACACAGAAAAGAGGTCTAGGACGATATGAGGGTATGATGGATACTTTAATTTTATTTTTATCTGTATTTTCTACTTTTTCTATAGTAGAAAAATGTACAGATTTTTTTACTACCAAAAAAATCCTTTTTTAACTAAATATCACTATTTTTAAAAAATAGTAGAGTTTTATTTTTACTCATATGCCACATTGAGTTCATTGTTTCTTTGCTTCGTCAAACTATTATGAGATATTTTAACCTCAATTTTAAGTAGGAATCCCTTGTTGGTAGCATATATACACACATGTAAATATATGTAATGAGTCAATTTGTGTTAAATGTTTATTATGCTTATTATTTATTATAACAGTAGCTAAAGCTGAAATAATGTAAAGTAGATCTTTGAAACATTGAATCAACCAGCATTGATATCAGGTCTTTGGTTTAAGTTTGGAAAGCCAAATAATAAAAGTTGCAGTTATTATTCAATTGCTGAATTCAACCCTAATTTTTTTTTACATATTTTTAAAGTCTCTAAGTCTAATTAATCCTAAGAACCTAGAAACTAGGTGTGGTGGCAGGATGGGGAGATACTTTTCCAAATTTACTAATTTTCATGTGTTCAAATTGACTTAAATACTGGATAACTTAACAAGTGTATCTACCCTAGAACTAAGTTCATTCACTCACCCTTCTTATTCAGTAGATATTTTTGCCTGTAGTAACATCTCTAGTTACGTAGTCAAATAATTAGGTTTTGTCCTAAGTAATTTCCCTTCTCTTAGTTATCTTTGAATGCTTATGAGTCAGTTGTTTTTATTCTATCTTGAAGTATCTTAAGTTTAACAAAACATGCTGAATTCGATAGTGACTACTTAGTGACTACTCTCCCCCGCATTTATTGAACTACTGCAATACACTGTATTAAATTTTGCCCTTTGTTCCTGTAAGTCCTCATACCATAGACCTGCAAAGTCTAAAAGGGAGGCTGCAATTCAAGAAGCTTCCATGCTTCTGCTCTCTTTCCTAAACCCAAGATTCTTACCATGTGTCTTCTGTCTCTTATTTCTGTATCTGATTCAGTTTGAACATGGCGCAATTTTTATCTACTTTTTACTCAAATGCTCAGTTTCTGTACTTCCCTTTGAGAATTGCAATGATACTGCACTTAAGCTAAAATTGTAACTTTTGACCTATGACAAGGCAGTAGAGAAAGCCAAGAGGTACTGCAAGGTGAGAGAGAGAGAGAGAACATGAACTTTTTAGTCAATGGCTGCTGGGTACTTCTGATGCCAAAGTCTATCAGTCCTTTCTTCATTCTGCATTCCAGTAAATGTAGATGTTTATTGATTTAAAAAAAAATTCTTCATCCATTCCATGTACAAGGGTGGTATCTGGTTGCCCAAAGGAGAGTACCAGGAACTTGAAGGGGAAAGAAGGATGAACTTTGATCCTGGGGTGGACTTGTTGAAAGATGTGAGGAAATACATTCTCTGGCTGAAATGAGAGAATCATTTCACTTGAAAAAGGAAGTTTTGGGGAGAATGCCCTGGGGAACTGGTAATGAAATAATGCTCCTAGTTTTGATAATATTTCCCCACTGCCTCACCAACTTGGCGAACGTCACTGATCTTAGCTGAACTGTACAGCAATGACCGAAATTTCCATTTGCTCTTCCTCATAAAGTGCAGGAGAGAGTCCATCTTGTAATTCTGAGGCTGTTCTCTGTGGTTGGCGAGTAGGTTTGTTGTAGAAGCTGATCAGTACCTTGCGAACTAAATATAAGGGTTAAGTTTAATGCTGTGCTATTTCCCAATTTGAAACTTTCCATTTTGATTCTGTGTCAGAGTCTACTATGCAAAGAATTAAGAAGAGTAGAGGGGCATGAATAGGGCTGGGGGGATATGGGCGTATATTACCTATTTTGGAGTCAACTTCACTGGAATATTTTTTAATGCTAGCCTGCACTTTCCTCATCCTGTTAATAGGCATAATTTTATTGGTACTTCATTTTCCATTTCCATTTCAAAATGTTCTCATGAGTTTAAAAATGGATTTTACCATAATGTAAATACAGAGCTTTGGATAGGCACCAACCTCTAAGAGTGAGATACCAAGAGATTTGTTTGTTTTTTCTAAAGAAATAAATTTTCCTAAACACATAGTCAAGATACCAATCTGAACTCTTTTATTAGCTTTGAAAAAAATAATAAGCGGTAATGTACACGGTCTCTGTCCATTTTGACTAATGTGCCCCAAAAAGCAAATTGAGAGACTTCAACCCAAAATATATAGTAACTAGAAATGTAAAATGTGGCGATTCCTAAAATATTAGCATGGCTTATATGTTGCAGCTGGCAGGTTTGCCAGCCAAAAATCGTTCCCAGCAATAAACCGAGTAACTAGCCACCCAGATCTCTACATGTCAGGCTCTTCTTCAGGAAACCTTAAGTTAAAAAAATCATCTTGGTTAAAGGGAAAATGTAAAATGAGGCCTTGGTAGAATTAAAAAAGGAAAAATGGTTTTATTAAAGACCACCATTGTGTCCTCATTTGGGGTTCTTTTTCCTTTTCACTTACTGTCATGATGTAATAAAGAAAGAGCACAGGGAGGGACTTAACTGAGAGCAGGAATCCTAGCATCAGTCCTAGGTCCAAATCCCTACTCTTCCACTTCATCACTGTGACTGGGCAAGTCACTAAACCTCTCTGAGTCTGCATCTTTTCCTACATAATGGCATAAAAGCAACAGCTATCACATGGCATTGTTGTGAAGACTAAATGAGAAAATGCATGTAAACTACCTCTTCTTATACTGGTCACATGGAAAGTTTTCAATAAATGCTAGTTATTGTACTGTGTCATCTAATCTAGTCCCTCTGTTTTACCAGTGAAGAAAAGGAGATTCCAAAGAGTTGAGGCACATGTGCCCAAGTTTACCCCACCGGTTGATGATAGTTCTGGAACTAGAGGCTGGTGCCCCTGAGTCTTAGGTCAGAGAGCTTTTCATATCTGTGTTCTAGACATGAACAATGGCACATTGCTCTACTCACTTTTTTTTTTTTTTAGATATAGGAGACAGAGTCCTTTAATTCGCTCAACCCTGATTTATCCCTTCTAGTGTCTCACATAGCACTAGGGGCACATATTAACAGTTTCCTACACCGTGTGATTTTGGGAACCTTGTGACTTTCCCATCCCCACAAAACTCTCACGTATGCATTCATTCAGCATTTATTTATTGTGGACCCACTGTGTGTCAGCCACGAGGGACACAGCTGTAAACAAAATACGTCCTATAAAGTATCTGCCTTCATAGAGCTTACATACATCCTGGCAGGAGGAGGTGGGCAGACAGCAAGCAAACAGGATAATTACAAGTGGAGTTAGTGCCACAAGGAGAGAGCAGGGCAATGTGGGTATAACTGGAGACAGCCACTGCAGAGGTGGACAGGGAGGGCTTTCTGAGGAGTTGACATTTGAGCCAAACCCGAAGCATGAGATATAGCCAGCAGTGCCAAGTGCTGGCAACAAGCTTCTCTTCCTCTGCATAAGGCCTTGAGAGCCCCACTTATCTCTAAGGATTAACCTTGAAGCTGTCCTCCATCATTTGTTCCTTAAACTGCAAAGGCTTAGAGAAGGCAGACATGAAAGACGCTGAGTACCCGAGGAAGAACTAGCATCACCAAGTGCACAGAAAAGCTCCCAACCAAGAGGCAGGGGACACACACAACAAAATGTGTCCGGCATAGGACTTTGCCTAGTGGCAGCATGTTCATTTGATTGCCACACACTCTTGTGCTGTATCGTAAGCACCTAATTTTGTGCAGTGGATTAACAATTGAGCGTGACCACCCACGGTGGTACCAGCAGCACCCATGCCCTGAAAGGTTGACCTGGGACCATACTGGGTGGAGGCGGCTTGGTCATAACTGAAAATGACTTGGGATCATGGGAGAGAGCTAAGGTCAGGGTGAGAGGGAATGAGGCCAAGTAGGGCTGGGAAAGTCAACAGAAGGCATATGGTTAAGCAGGAGAGATGTGCTGGGAGCCAAGTGGGAGGGTGGGGTGCTGAGCAGAAGTTGGTGCCCTGAGGAGACCAGCCAAGCCCTGTGGCATGGGAACGCACTCTGGGTCATTGAAATTATTTTCAGAGCATGGATGAAGCCACCCACTGCTAGAAACAGATGGACGTTTAGGCAAATGTAATCAGCTGCATTTCTGACCATATGAAGAAACGTATGCCCCTGAGGTTTATGGCCTTAGCATTTTCCTCTTGTTGGATGCACTTAAGTTTCATTCATATCCGTGGACATTATGAATGCCTCAGAGACCTTTTTCAGAATTCCAGAATTTCTTCATTCCTTGGATAACAGCCAAGTTTTCAATTCACGTCTGGGCTGTAGCTATTGACTTGTCAATTGAATTTAAAAATCAAAACAACAATAAAAATCTATATATATATGCTGGTTTGAAAGTTCCAGGTTTTTTTGTTTTTGTTTTTGTTTTTGAGATACAATATGGTGGGTAGCCAAACTAAGAACTATATGCAAGGAGCCACCTAATGAACAGAACTTAATGAGGTTAATACAGATAATATGAGGCTGTTAAAAATAAGGGGTCGATTTTCAAGGTGACTTCCAGAATCTTCTCTTGCAGGCAGTTGGAGAAATTTGGGCATTTTAGTCATATTCTATTGTTTTAAAATAGTACTTAGCATACTTTGTGATACGGCAAGAAAAAGCTTAATCTGTTTTAAAAAGTAATAGGTAATGGTAAAAAGAGGTTTTACCTTTTTGCAGGCAGTTGGAGAGATTTGTACACTTTAGTAATATTCTATATTTTAAAAATGGTACTTAGCATACTTGCGGTGTGACAAGAAAGAGCTTAATCTGTCTGTTTTTCAAAAGTAATAGTTAATGGTAAAAGGGACAGGCACCCAGAAAGAGTATTAATTTTCTGTTCATTCTCTCCCGGAGGGTGCCAGTTATTAGCTGGAGTTAGGAGTCCTGATTGTCAGACGAAATGGAACTTTGTACCCACATTAAAAGCATTATCATTAAGCAATGACTGATAACAAAGAGCACGTTAATGTTGGAATGGTAGGCAGCAGTGTAGAAAAGCCTGGGATAAAAAGCAGGCGACTCAGCCCTCTGATAAAACTTGGGTTTATCTAATGTTTCTCTAAGCAGCTTAGTATTAAAGTTCCTTACATTGGTTTTTTTCACTAGTTCTAAGCTGTGAATGCCTAAATTTTGAGAAAAAAACAGTATGGTGTGAATGTCTATGTTCTAGCAAGATATATGTATGTTGTCATTGTGGGCAGTGTCCCCATGTTTCTCGGTCATCCTGTGTGAAGCTAGTGCTGCACTCAGACCTCTGCTCCCCCGAGAGTCCCCACCACGGGGAGGGTCAGTGCCTGGAGGGGTTGGTCCTGCATTGTCTGTCTAATCCCAGCACAGAGTCCTAGAGCCCTGTAAAACTAAAACATGCACAGCTCCCCAGAGCAGCTTTCGTGTGTCAGTACCTGGAGATGATAAATGACCTCTTAAATTCCCATCCCAGCCCCTAATCCGTGCATGCAGCAATTAGTCCACAAGTTCAACACAAGCTTTTTACCCAAATTTAAAAATGGAACACAGTCCTTCCTGTACTGTGTCTCTAGGGAGATTTCATCTTGTGGAGGTTTGTCTTTCAAAGATGCCCTCTTCGGTTCCCTCTTTCCTCCATCCTGATCTCCCACCTTAAGCAAATACTTTCCCCTTGCCCCACATTTCAGGTCACAAGTAAAGAGAGAGTGATGAATCGAGAATGATCCAGCGATAGTCTTTCCTTGGTGAAATGTTTAAATCCGACCCCTCGAGGCATTGAGTCTAGAGAATGAATTATGCACAGATGAAAAGCAGGGAAGTTTCTGGTTCAGGGGACACATTTACGCCGTCACTCCCTATGGAAGCCCAGTTCATTATTAAGGCCGGCCACGGGAGACTTAACATCAGCCTTTTGTTAGGAGGGAGCCTGGAAGGAGACACGCAGGCAAAAGCTGTCTGTTGTTACAAGGCTTTTCCTCGGAAAAGGACGGCATTCACACGTTTGAGTGAAGGTCTGCAGTGGGACTGCATCTTCATCCTCCCCCAGGTGGATAACATACATGCTAATGCAGCAGTGGTCTTTGACAACAGCTTTTGAGGCGTCTTCCCTTTGCTCAGTATTTAATCTGTGAGTATAAGTGTACTTTTTTTCTCCTAAGCATTTACAGGTTATTTTAGAAAGCTGCTGCTTGTAACAGAAGAAAGTGTTCATTATATCAAGGATTGGTAAATCTCTTTTTAAACTCTTATATATTTGTGGATACTTAGAAGTGTTTACCCAATGGCTATATCTGTTAGACTATCTCAAAATATTCTTTCTTTCTGAGTAAAAATCTGCGTTTTCAAGTGCATTTGAAATAACGAGCCCCGCTTTACCTGGTATTTAAGAGCAGGCTGACTTTGACAATCCTAAAACCTTTAACCAAAGAACATTCTGTGAGGTGGGAATTAATAGTGTGGCCTTGACCTGAGACGAATGTAAGTCCAGTGATTGGTAAAGAAAGGAGTTTTTAGGAATCCCAGGTTCTTCTCTCACCTTGGCGTGTATAGAGACACTTTTGAAAGGAACTCTTAACACCTGGTCAGCTAGACATGGCTTCCAGTCAAGCACTGATATTTCTAAACATTACTTAAGAAACTACCTGAGTTTTAAGGCCTTCAGAAATCATTATGTGACCAAGCTCAAAGAAATAAGTTTCTCAAGTGAAAGAAAAATACAATTTTTCTTTGTATCTCTTTTCCAGTCTGCTCTTTGTTTCATTCATGTGAAACTGGGTGAAGAGTACACTGTATGTATTTATTCTAAACTGTTGATGGTGGATTACTTCTCCCAGTGATGGAGGAACATGTTGAAAACAGAGATTGTTATGAGAGAAAAGAAAGACAGTCACAAATATAGGTATAGTTGTCAGTGCAAAATGTGTGAACGGAGTATATTGGCATGAGATGGGTTGAATTTTCAGAACATTCTCTGTTGAACATGAAGTTTCCAATTGAATATGGATTTCTTTAGGGAGTGACATAAAGAACCTTTAAAAGATCCAAAAGGTCTTTTAAAAGTTTAGCTTCCAAGTGGGTTTGGGGTAAATCTAAGCCAAACGGGGGCCTCCTTACAGAGCGGCAGCCGGTAGCCAGCCCCTTATGGAGGGCTGTTCTTCTGCAGATGGCCATGTCTAAGCTCAGGAAGCTTCGTGAACTCAGACTTTAGTTGTTAAAAAAAAAAATCAAAGTCAAAATAGGTTTCACTGAACAAATAAATACCCACTGTTTTGTCCTCCAAAAGGAGTGATCAGTGAAAGTGTAAAGAGAGAAAATGAGGAAAGGAAGCTCCCTGCCCTGAAACATGGCTGTGATAGTCTGTTTGTAGAGGGGTGGGATGGGGTGGGGAACAGAGACAAAATTAATGACATAAGAGATAATTTCAGTTAACACATGATGCCAGTAGTAGCTATGACATTTTACATATTTGTCTAATTTTGAAGAGCCACCCATCTGGAATAATTGCCAAATTTTTTCTTGGATAGAATTGTAGAATATTTTGCAGTTGGGTTTTGGGCCCAGGACTGGTATAGATGGTAGGTTCGTATTTTGGTTTACACGGTTTGGGGCTTGCCAGGCCTTCATCCAGGCTTTGCTGAGAAATGTAGCTCAAGTCTCACAAAAAATTCCATTTGTTTTAGTAAGCAGAAACGCAGTGTCTAATTTGTATGGCTCAATAACTGCTGCGAAGCATAAATTTGCTGTACCTCTCTGCCCAGCACCACCACCAAATGTTAAATAAAGGATGAAACTGAGCAAAATCAATATGTTGGTCCTCAGCCTAAGGCTGTCCTTTTTCTGAAGTCATGTATATGGTCACTATCCACGGACAAGCCCAAACTGTGACTTTGTCTGCTGGAGGTCTGAAGGGACTTTGGTTTTTCTGGGTGTTTTTCACTTTCCTGCTTGCAGAAAAAAATAGAAACAACCGTATATCACCACCTTCCCAGAAAGGCCTTTCAACATTCACGTAATCAGTGTATAAATACATTGTGATTGTTAGTTTATTTTCAAGTAGGAGCAATGAATGCAAATTCATTCTAAAGTAAAATTTTAAGCACAATATTAAAATATGGTGTCCCAGGGACTGTAATTCTAGGAAGGCGTCCCTCCCTCATCTATTACTGTCTGTGCTGTCGCACGTACCAGGTCTTAAACACCTGGTGATCTGGTTAAGATGCTGATCAAAAGCCACGAAGCAGGGGATAGTGCTTTGACTTTGTTCTTTGCAAAGATGGCACAGGGAGAAATGCTTACGTCCCAGAGGCCACATGGCAGGTCATCTAAGACTAAACTGTCGTTTCCATGTAGAAGACATGCTGATCTAAGTATGAGAATAAACTTTGCACAGTGCATCGCTCCTATTCCGTAGCATTCAGTATGACCCTACCTTTTTCATAGGCATTTATTTTTCTTGACTGAGTCTTTGGAAGTTACTCAGTAAATTAAAAAATTCGTATTTTGAATTGTTGTAATTTCTACCTTCAATAGGATGTTCACGTATCTGGCAATATTCCCAAGGGCCAGAAATCCAGGCTGGCAGTTTGTGTCCACATTTGTAAGGGAAGAATTATTAATAACTCTCACCCTGCTTTCCTCACAGGATTCTTGCAAGGATCAGTGGACTCACTGTGACTCTAAAATGATATAAAAATTCCCTGTGTTGTCCATACAGCGCTTCTGCAGACTGGGCAGGGATGGGTACTTTCACCTTTATACTGTCATGTAGACTGAGACCCAGGAAATTATAATGAAATCTTGGGATTTAGCATATGTCCCCAGAAGGACTAGGACTATTTAATACTCTCTCACCTGACCTGGGTCATTTAAGTTTGGCTGTATTTACAGGGCACCTGTAGAAAAAGTGAGAGTCGAAGGAGTTTGGAAGAGAAAAGGGTGGAAGGCGGTGCAGGGACAGAACTCTTTTTCCACTTTGGCTGCTGCCTGACTTACTTGAGTGTCAGAAGGACAGTTTCCCCTTCCATGGAGAGGGAGTCCAGACCCAGAGCTCTCAGGCCTGAAATCAGAAGGGCTGGATGTTTGGGTTGGGGCTGACAAAGGGAGGGAGAGACAGCCACAGAGTGATGCGAATTTAGAAGTACCTTGCTGAAATTTGTAAAAGGAAAATAGATTATAAGAATATTTTAATCAGCATGAATGGTGAATGGAAATTAAATATATTAATTTCATTGCTATTAATTTGAAGTAAGTATTGAAGTGTCTTTATTTAATGTGGTTGTTTTTATTTTATTTTAGGAAAAGTAAAAAAAAAAATTCTAACCCTTATTGGTTCACCCTTACTCTTGGTCTGTCCTCTGACTTAGTTTTCTCACAAGTCCCTTAATACATAGTTGCTCCCACTGCAGGGTTTCTGGGGACTGCGGCTGTGTGGGTTAGAGAGAGGATATGGTAGGGATTTGAGTGGTAAGCCCACTAAAATTTCCGGAATTTCTAGAGTTTTTCTAAAGCACAAATTCAGTGCTATTTTTATGGTTCACCTGGTCATCTTAGTGAGCTCCTTAAAGTCAGATAGTGCCTTTACTTACTTGCCTGTGTGTGCTAGTAAGTGTATATTTAGATTATGAAAAGACAATTGTTGTCTTTAGGTGAATGATATCAATAGAGACATGGAAGAAAGTATGTTTCATTGACAAACTGCAGCATATGACTCACTTCCTTGTTCTTACGGATTTTTAAAAAGATGTCATGTCTCTTTTGTTGTATATTTCTTTTCTTATGTAATCTCAGAACATTTTTACTCATTTGTATATGAATTATTTTTCTAAAACACAGATCTGTTTGTGTCGTCCCTGCTTTGTGTTTAGTTTTGCTTTTAAATCATCTGGAGCAAAAATTCCATCTCAGTCTGGTTTGGTGCCATCTAGCATAGCTCTGGGCCTCAGCACTTCATTCTCCATCAGTATATTGCCTGGTAATGCAAAAGCGTTCCATTAGTGTCTGAAGAAGAAACCACTGAAAAAGTACATCAACTGCCAAAAGTTGTGTCAGTATATGAAAATTACATCAGACAGTCCAAAATATTTTAAATTTTGAATTATTTATTCGTACTAAGATTTTTATGTAATTTACAAAAGTGATTTAAAGAAAGACTGGATTTTAAAAGCAAATATTTTTGTTTTGTAAATGATAGACAAGAAAACAATGGAAGTTATTAACCAAAAATAAAAAACCTTTAATAATGATGTAGAAAGCGGTAATTATGGTCACATTGTCTGAGATTCCAATGCCATGAGATCTGTCAGATCTTCAGGAGAAGATAATTTAGAGCTACGGGTGCTTCTGGGGATGGATGGATGATATTTATTTATTTTTATATTTATTTATAAATAAAATTTTCACCCCACACTTTGAAGTAGAAAGCAGATTTTTATTACTTTAATAAGACTAAGTCACAACTCCAAGCACAACTGCTTCATAAATACATGGATTTTTGTGTAAAACCTATAAGCTATAGATTTTGTTATCGTATCTAGTCATGCTTTAAAATATTACTTCTCTATCTCTGAATACCATTTGGCACTAAAGGAATGAGGGGGCCTTGGAGAAGTGACTGGTTTGGGGTTTGAGGCAGGGAAATGTACAGGTTGAGCCTGGAACATCTGGACCTCAGGGTACCTCAGAGGGAAATTTCTTTTTGTAAAATTTTCCCAGCTAATAAAGAATGAATAATAGAATACCGCTTTGATGTTTCTGATGAATCATTGGATCTAGGCAGATATCATCAATGGCTAGCAGTATCACAGAAGGAGTCAGTCAGACATTATATGCCTCCCGATGGAAGTTCAAACACGGCATGAAGTTCAAACACGGCATGAAGTTCAAACAATGGCCACAGCCCTCTGCCCCATTAGAACTTGAATCAGATCAAGCTTCTTCCAGATGGAATTACCAGTTTATAGAAATGCAAAGGAAGGAGGAACATGTTAAACCACACCAATGGACGCAACAAGAAAAATCCAGATTATGGAAACTACCAGACAACCCAGTTCTTTCAACAATTAAAAAAAAAAAATTGCAAGGAAAGACTAGAAATGGAGAAGAAACCTATAAGAAATTTAAGGAACATATCAAAGAATCACAACGTATGAACCTTATTGGAATCCAGATTCAAACAAACTGAAATAGAATTATAAGCCATTGAAATGCATATTTGATATTAAGTAATTATTTTCATTTTTAGGTGTGATGACAGTTTTGTGGTTTGGTGTTTTGTTTTTTAATGTCCTTATTTTTCAGAGACACACAATGAAACATTTATAAGTGAAATGATTTGATGCTTGGCACTTACGACAAAATAATCTGGTTTGCAGGGGTAAAATTGGCAGAGGGGGAGTTAATGGGAGTATAAGTGAAACAAGATTGGTGAAGTATTGATAATTACTGAATTGAAGCCAAGGAGTAAACCCAACTGGTTTGTTAGTCCATTCTCTCTCCTTTTGCATGTATTTGAAAATTTCCAAAATAAAATTTAATACATATCTATAATATATACACATACATATTCTACAAAATAGGTAAAATTGCAAAGTTTCATTCAGGTTTAAATGTTAAAAAGAATCCTTTATCGCTA
Source organism: Lemur catta (assembly GCF_020740605.2). Lineage (NCBI taxonomy): Eukaryota > Metazoa > Chordata > Mammalia > Primates > Lemuridae > Lemur > Lemur catta. The sequence continues at coordinate 25,625,620 of NC_059143.1, forward strand.
CACACCTGCAAGAATGGCCAAACTCTAAAACACTAACATTTCCAAGTACTTGTAATGAAAGTACTATGAAATAATGTATAAAATTAAAAGACTACTCTGGGGTACCCTGTTAAAGACCTGATAACTTTTTAATATCACACAGACTGATTGTCAAGAGCGAGACTCTAAATTGTATCATAAATTAGGAATCTCAGAACCTGAGGAACCTTTGCATGTGGTTGGGAAGATATAAAATGATACTACATGAAAAATACATGAAATTTAATAATAAATTTAATATTAATATTTTAATAATATTAAGGCAAATATGTAGAATAGAGAAAGAGAAAAATAAGCTAAAGGGCTTAGCCAGAACAGGACTATTACATCCCCCAAATCTCTGCCAGATATCCTGACCTCAAATAGGTGTCTTTTAAGTTTCTGAGTTAATTTTTTCCTTGTAGATAAATAAACTTATTTGTTTTTGTTTGTTTGTTTTCCTAGTTGGGGAATGGCAGTCAATGTGTATTCTACCTCGATAACCCAAGAGACTATGAGCAGACATGACATCATTGCATGGGTTAATGACATAGTATCTTTAAACTACACAAAAGTGGAGCAGCTTTGTTCAGGTAAGAGATTATCTTTTAAGCGTTTGCCTAAATGTTTACTGCCTGTCATGTGGAATGGGATTTTATGAAACACAAATGATATCTTTTGGATTGGAAAAAATATATATCCCTATTGATATATAATTAAAGGGGAAAAACTCAGGTATAACTAAAGAACATGTCTGGGGGGTGTTCATGAGACTCCAAGAGCGTAGAGCCATCCCAATGCATGTTCTGAATGGTCTCTTGGTCTCTTGCTGGAGCTTTGAAATGCCTTCTTACTGTTTCCTAGCCTCTTTTCTATCATCCTCTGCCACCACACTTACCTCCTGAAAATATAGATTGGATCTTGCAACACCCTCCTTAAAAACCTCAGGTTCCCCATGATCCTTCCTGCAGGAGAAACTTCAGACTCTCTTCACGGGACTGATGAGGTCCTTTCTGTTCTGCCTGCCACCCATCTTCTCACTTCCATCCTTCACATCTCTCTCCCTTCTGCCTCAGCCCCACAAAATACTCTTTGTTCCCTAAAGAGTCTTTCCCTTTTGCATCCCCCAGCTTTTTTCACACTTCCTTTGCTAAGAAGGATTTTCCTCTTCTATCTGTTTGTGGGAAAATCCTGTTCACACTTTAAAATCCGGCTCACCTGCCACCCCTGCTGTGAAACATTCCCCAGCCTCCCAGGCTCTGTGGTGTTCCTGAAACACTGTGCCCACCCCTCCACAATAACACTTGCCACACTGTGTTATAATGTCTAACTCTCACTGCCCCTGAAGATACCGAGAGTCCTTGAGGACAGGACTACATTTTATCTTTTTTTGAATGCCTGTGGTTGCCCATACCTGGGAGGGATAAAGTAAGTCTGCAAGGAATGCATATTGAGTTACACTTGTTTAAAAAGTAAAAAGATTTGACTTCAATGATAAAGTAAGGGCATGTTATAAGAACATCTGCTGGTAAAGTAATTCATTCTTTGATTGGAGTATTTATCAAATAAATAAATAGTTCTCCTTTGAAAACAGGGATTATTTTCTTCTTATAAACTAATAGATAAGAGATTTCCCTTTTGCCTCTGGCTCTAACATGAAAATGGTATTAGAAAATATTACTGAAATGTATTCGTGTGAAATTCCCATGAGCCAGAATAGATAGATATGAAGGAGTTACCAGTTTTAGCTGATACAGTGGTGTTGGACATTCTGCTGTCTTTCCCGGTAGGTCATGTGTGTAAAAAAAGATTTCATGCAGTGCCTTCAGAATTTGGAAAGCCACCTGTAGTCACTCTCAGATCATGTCTGATTTCAGCACTGGTGGGTACCAGTTTAGGTATTCTCTCTTTGCCAGGTCTGGATTTGATCAGAATGCTCTAGAAGACTAACTTTTAATGTTATTGACATCTCTTCCCCCATGATCATTTTTCCCATAAGGAAGGACAATGAGGTTGGCTAGAACCTAGGCATTGCCTCACCTGCCTCTCTGTACCTACACCTCAAACATGAAGTCCTGTGATTTATGAGGTCAATAGTGGGTCCTAACTAACCAGATCTTTGCTCTTTAATACAAGCTAGAAAAAAACTGACTTAGACTCCAATGATGATATACCAGGTATATATATTGTTGGTCTACTGAAAGGGCTCTAAAAGTTACTTTCAGAAAAAGAATTGCTATTACGGCTTTTTCAACTTCAAATCTCTCCTCAAATATTATTGTGCTGTTCTTACTGTGCATTCTGGAGCTCTCTAATATTTTATTTTTAATGTGCTGCAAAAAACCAAAAACAGAGTTTCTGTGTTATTAACAGTCCCTTTGTTAATAGCACGTATCACTTTGTGTCGTGGTTGTTCGTGAAATTGTCCATTTCTCCTCAGGGCCTGACACACTGTTCCCTGAGAAATGCTCATGCTGGTGATGAATAAATAGCACTTTGCAACTGCTAAGCAGCAAAGACAAAAATGTGTATCTTACCCACCAAGTGGGTGCATGTACATGTGGATAAGGGGAATGGGTTGGTTATCAAGAAAAAGTGACATGGGAAGGAAGGGGATAAGGAAAAGGCAAGGGTCATAGAGAAAATTCCCAGTCATGAGCCTTAAATGTTAAGGGAACCCATGAGGAGCTTCCTGTGCAATACACTTGGACAGTTTTGGGAGGGGCAAATGGAATAAGAGCAAATTAGACTATTTTTAGATACAGTAGTAGATGTTTATGAGCAATATACATAATCTTTGCAGAACTTTAAAATTTCTCAGAAGGCAAATTCAACAGAATTTTCAGCAGCATTTGTGAGGGATGCTTATATAGTTATCTTAAAGCACTGGCGTCCATTTACAGCCATTTGTATGTAGCTGCATTGCTACTAAGTGTGGCTTGATAAAAACCTGCAAAGGCAATTTTGATCACTATTAAACAGGTGAAATTTCCATTAGAATAACTTGCTGGCTACCTAAGGTTATAAGGTTGATGGTTCAGAAGAAGAAAGCAGATTTAAAGATTTCTTTCTGCTCTGAAACATGTTTTCTTGGTGAAAAAAAAAAAAATGTTAATCTCCATAGTAGAGAGATGGGTGTTTTATTTTAGGCAGTAGTTTTCTCAAGGTATAAACCATGGCCCATATGCAGATTATGTCTCCTGGGGAGCTGCTGAAAAAGCAGGTGCTTGGGATCTTTGACCTAAATCAGGACCTCTGGGTGCAAAGCCTGGAAATCTGCATTTCAGAAGCACCCCAAGTACTTTTGTGCAGCAGGCTAGAGCTTGCAGTACATTTTTGAGAAACCGCAAACCACTAAAAGTGAAGTTAAATCATCCAGAACCTATCTGGAACTTTCCTTGTTTGTAATTTAATCTGTGACTTTTGTCTCAGCAATGACATTTAGCAGGAGGAAGCTGTCTTCCTATTGATTTATTTATGAATTTATTTATTTATACCCTTCATTGTTCTAGAAGACATTTAAGGCAGCCAGGACAGTGTTATTAGGATAAGAACAAAACCAAATATTGTTGACCTAAGTGATTTATCCTCTTCATACTTATGAGTAGTCAAATTTCTTGGGTAATATTTTTTCTTCATTTAATTTCCTTTTAGTTTACTGTGTGGGATTTTATTTTAGTGGTGTGCTCTGGAAAAACATACACAAAATACCTTCACACATTTAAACTGATTATTTTTTTTTTTGTTTAACAACATTATTTCTTACTCTCTTTCTTAAAAATTTATGCTCTAATCCTGGTGGTTCCCGTTTTGCATTTATTTTCCTATTGCAATATCTCCTATTTTTTTTTTAATTTCCAGCTAAGAGATCTTCCTCCAGCTCAATATTAAAACTAACATCACCTTTTCTTCAGCTCACAAAGGGCTGAAATACTACCTCACATTGGGGTTGCATTTGCTTCAGAGTTTTCTGCCTTTATATAATATCTCATTTGTTTCCATGTAAGCATTTTTAAAAGCTCTTTAAAGGAAAGATGGTATGAGAAGGTAGAACACTTGTAAATACATTGTAGTAAGTTGCAAAATAATAAAGAATGACTCACTTTTGTCTCCTGTTATTTTATCCCAGGGATGTAACCTTGTGAAAATTTTCTTTGAACATTAAATCTGGGTCATGTAATTATATGCATATTTGGTTTGCATTTATTTCTTGGGAAAAGCAACCTTTAAGTTTCAAGTTAAAAAGTGGGCTATGTAAATGGAGAACAGACCATCAATGACTATGAATACTACCTGTAAGAGCGTGACAGTATTATATTGCTCACCTAAATCTGTTTTGAAATGAGTAATAGTGGCGAATTTCACATGGTAGAATGGGGGTGAGGGGGTGCACTGAACCACATGTAACATTAGATTAGCTTAGAAATAGTTTATATTTTTTGTTCAGTTGCTTTATAAAATTTACAGGACTTTTAGGAGGGTAGGGGATGTATGGTTTTTGCTTTAGTACCAGCCCAAACCAGTTCACTAGATGTTTCATAAGGTAGTGACAAGAGTGAATGGGCAACATGGTGCTAAAAATCTCTAAAAAAAAAGAAAAAAAAAAACAGCTTTAGCAACTTTAAACTCCTTAGTGGAGATGATGAAAGAAAATAGATTATATGGAGAGGAAGAAGGAAGAAAAATGGGAAGGGAGTAAGATGAGGTGGAAGAAAGTGCATCTTTTCCTTTTCATCTTCCTCCTTTCTCCCCCGTGCAGTGACATATCAAGTCTCCTTTGAAATTTCTTTGTGACATCCCTTTTCCTGTGTTCACATCCTCTCTCCTAGGCTGTGGCAAAGCCAGTGGGTCCAATGCTGGGTCATTGTCAGCTCTTGGCCCACTGAATGCCTGCCTGTGACTCTGCTACCTGTCACAAGGCTGCTGCAGCCTGCCCAGTTCTCTCTGTGCATCTTCCCTCCCTCCTTCCCTCCCTCCTTCCCACCCCTTCCCCAGGAAGGGCAAACACCTGACTTTGGCAAATGCTGAGACACAGTCCACATGTTGGGAGCCAGGGGACACTGCCTGGGCTGTGACTTTACCCCGGACTGCCACTCTGCTGCTTAAGAGCTCAGTTATTTTCCTGAGCATTTTAGCATCTTAATAAAATGTTATTTGAATTAAGCCATTTTCAGATGGAAAATTTAGGTATTTTCTTGTCTGGCTTAAAAAAAAAAAAAGATAGAAAATAATCAGGATTTGATTCAGTTTCAATTTGTGCTTCTCCACATTGGTTCAAGCTTTGTCTTGGATCAAGTTTCTGGTATTTTGTTCTTCCAGGAAAGCTTCTGAATTTGGCTGATGATACTGTAGTCACATTTACAATTCTGGGTATGTGATGGCTCTGTGGAAGGGGCTGGGATATACAGTACACTCTGGGATTCGTGTAGGTGTGGCCATCTGTGATACAGGTGCTCTGGGCTTTGCCCTGATGGCAGTTGTCCCTGACTGAGCCCAGAAGAGTGTTCTCTGTGACCATTTTTGGCTGCAGATCTGTGCCTGTTAAATAGGTTGATCCCAGCCTGGTGCAGCGTCCCCTGTGCCTCCTCCCTTCCGTCCACAGAGACCTCTGTCAGGACAGGTTAGTGATGAAATCAGCTCAGAGTCTAAATTTAGTAGGGCTTCTCTTATTGGCTCTCTGGTATTGAAACCAAGTAAGGATATTCTGTCGGTGTCTGTGAGCCCAGGAGTTTGCTTAGCTTTATAAAATCATAGAGTGTGATTTTCTGTGCAAAAGTTACATCATCTCAGATTCTATTATTATTGTTAGAGAGGTAACTAATATAATGGAATAGCATTCATACTTGTGATGTGTTATGTAGAGAGTTTTGTTTTTTGGTTTTTCACTGACAGTTTTTCTCTCTAATTATTTGACTTAAGCTAATTTTAAAATCAGCCTGCTTGGTCCCAGCATACCAACTCACTGAGAAGAAGGGGGCAAAATGGGAGTTGGGTAATGGCGGGGAGGGGTCCGGCCTCAGGTGCAGTTGCAGCAATGGGTAAAATACCCTAGCGTCTCCATTAATGCACTGTTGAAAGGGAGTTTATTTTTTGAGCAGAATAGCAAATACAGTAGGGTTTTTTTTGCCTTCCAAATTTGTGTATTTACATATATCCTGACACTTTGCTACTGAAGATAAACGTAAATTGGTGTTTTTGTTTCTGTTGGGGTTATTTGTGTACTCCCTTTGTAACGTTAAATACCATAGTGGGAGAAAGTATATATGCATTCACCTTCATGTAGCAAACTGCCCCTCTAAATTCTTTTTTTTATGCATCTGGATGGTATGTCTTGGAAAGTGATCAGCCACGTCTTCACTTACCTCACTACTGCATTCAGTTGTGACAATCGGTTTGGTTTTATTTAACAAACATGTTTTGAACCCTTCTTTGGGCTAGCCTCTGGGGACACCAGTACAACAGGGTACTGTTCTACAAAAAATTAGAGACCACACTGTGGTGAGTGCTGTTTCAGAAGGGCTTTGCAATGCCCAGAGGAGGAAGTAAATCAAGGGAGGTAGGGACATAGGGAGTTAGTGAATAAAGACATTCATTCCCATTCTTTGGGGGTGCCTGGGTGCTCCTGGATGGTTTAGAATGGTCACAGTTTGGGGAACACCTCAGAAATGCTCTCCTCCCTTCCGAGCCAGGCAGAGTGACTAGTATGTAGGATAATGCGTGGGGCACTTAGTTTCACCTACCCTAACAGACTCTCCAAGCTAGGGTGGCCTTTATCTTATGATGTAGGGACTCTGGTCAGTGAAAGGCATGTACTTTACGAGGTACAGCTCTTGAGTACATGAAGTATGTTGTCTTTGCTAAGAGAAATATAAAGGATTTTCCTGATGATCTCATCATATGAGTATGTGAAAATTGTTTTTACTCGTTTGAAGCAACTATGCAACTGTGTGGCATAATCTCAGGAAACCATAGAATTGCTAACTTCTTTGGAAGGAATGCAACAGATATTTTTACATTCTGTAAAGCCAAACTTCGGTGATAACTGTTCAGGTCTCTAACTGGATAGGTGTCATGTGATTCGTGTTAGCATTTTTCGCAGGAACAGACCTACACATCCATCCCTGCACATCCTGTTTTTACCCATTTCTACTGGAGTCTCACCTGGGAAGTGATAAACACCATAACCGAGGGAAAATTTAAAAATGGGCTATGGCAAATTGATCACCTAGAATGTCATTATTTTATTGAAGGCTGGCAGTATATATACTTAACAAAAAGTCAGGAACATGTAATCACAGTGAACTTAATAAAGTGCCGTAAGGCGAATAAAGCAAATTGGTAGCATATTAGAAACAGGATTAGTGGTTGCCTTTGAGAATTCACAGTAAGATCACACACACAAGACAGTAATTTTGGAATTTGTACAAAGCAATACCCTCAGTTAAATCCTCCACTTTCATCTCTTTTTCCCCCCCTGTATGCGGGAAAATTCCCAGATGTCATAGATGAGTGCAGTCTTCAGAGTTCTTATTGGGTATGTCAATAATTCACAAACTCTGCTATATCTACTCTCTCTACTGTAGTAAGACCCTGTGGAGTTTTACCTGCCCTAAAACCATAAATGGGTCAGTGGTTGTGATCTAGAGATGAGAATTGTACCACGACTTCATCCAAAGAAGTCTAAGGTGGATGCAGTTGATGAGGGTGATACTGATAATAGTACTATCAAGTCTCCAAAGCCCTGGGGTTGACTTTAGTGCCTGGAGCCCTAACTTTAGGCCCCAGGGATCTTGGTATAGGGTGTGGGAAACCGTGCTGGAGTCCAAGGACATGGTGGGTTTTAAGACTCATTTATAATTCATAATTCTAATTACAGAAACTTAGAGCCCCTTCTCCCCTCATTGTATCTCTGTTTTGTGATAACGTGCTTACTTTTAAAACACACGATGATATGCTTGTTTTGAAATCATTCACCAAGATCAATAAGAACCAGTATCTTAATGGGAAAAAAAATGTATATGTTCCAACATACTTAAAGTTATTTTGATTTTTCTAAAGATGTCAGTTATTTTGCACAGTGGATACATCCTGTATAAAACGTTATTCTGTATTTATATTGCTGTTTTTTCTTTCCCTTTTCTCCCTGTCAGCTTAAATCATCTAAAGACTTAAACAGGAAGAGTATAAATTTGGGAGAAAATAGTCATTTCCTTTTATAAATGAATTTATGATTGCTTAAGCACCTCATATGTTTATCTGAAGAAAGACTTAAGAACTGGAGAAACCTTCTCATGTTTTTCAGCAGATATGCTAGAGGATCTTAGGAATGTGTTATACCCTTTCTTTGCTGGTAGGAAGCCAAGGACTTCATTTTGTTCTTTGGTTCTTTGTCCCTTGAATATAAAACATGCATTTTGGAGATTCATATTTCATATCTGAATCAGTCCAATTCAAGTCTATTCATTTTTATAGCTCTGATTATTTTAACCAGGCACATAATACATAGATTTATACTTTATAGGTATAGTGATGTCATAGTGCCTCAGCTTTTATATCTCTCTCTTGACCATTTTCATAGTGCTTTTTATTTGTATTATTTAATTCATGTAATAATCCTGTGAGGGAGAAGAATAGGAATTTTTTATTCCTGTTTTATATACAAGGGTAAAAGCTCTAAGAACCCATGTTCACAGCTGATACTAGCATTGGGGCCTCCTTGGATCATAGCCTAGTGCTTTGTGTGCCAGCTCTGTCTGGATGCAGTGAAGAGTTCACTGTGTGTGTGCACATGTCAGTTTGTTTCTGATTCTTTCATATCCATTTATCAGAAGTTCATTAAACATCTCTTCTAAGAACAAAGGGAATAGAAAAGAAGTCTCTATCACCACCCTTTACATTCTAATTGAAGAAATGAGACATATCTGGCAATTCTAATGACGAGGATAAGTTCCAATGATAGCATCGTCATCAAGAACTTTCTTACCAAACGTAGAGAGACACAAGCATTTGCTCCCATTCTTACAAAATTTTTCCTTGCTCTACCTCCTAGGAGCAGGGTGGAGAACAAGCCTCCTTTTCTCTGGCTTGCTCCCTCTAGATCTAACCTCTTTTTCCCTCCAAGCAAGATGAGGTGGTTCTGAAATTTCGTCACCTGCCTTAGAAGAACTTTGCAGCTCTCTCAGAGCAATTTCTGGCCAGTGAAACAACAGCCAGGATAATGCCTCCTTAGAGATCCACACGCGCACGTCTGTGCATGATCTGCCATTGAAATCCCAGGAATATGGCCCTTTTCTCACGTCAGACCCAGGCTAGCTTTTTATCAAGCTTGTCCCTAAGAGGCCTTTGCATCCTAACTTCCTCCTTTCTATGCCATTGAGGAGAATAGGGCATTTTCTAGAATAAGTTTGTTACAAGCTTGGTCCCCCAAAGGATTTATTCATCAAAGTATCACTGTTTTCCATGTATTTAATACTGTTCAACAAACCTGTGTTGCAGTAGCCATGCTAAGAGGCTCCATCAGTACTTTTTCTACCCCTTCTTTAATGTGAGAAGTTGATGTTTTCTGAGTCTTATATAAAGGGACATGTGAATGCAACATTTAAAGGTAGTCACCATTTCTTGTTCTGTTCTATCCCCTCATTCCTATGTCTGTTTCCCAGCTCTAGCCAGGTTGCAGTTCCTAACCTTTTCCACATAGAAATTCCAGACCTGCCAATGGTTATGGTAGCAGACATTGTGCTAGCAAAGTAGAAGGATGAATTGGACACCACCCCAATCTTAAAGAGCTACTCGCCAATCAAGCAGGAGAGAGAGCACTAATTAAAATGCAAGTCAAGCTACTGTTGGGCTTCCCGTATACTTCTGTGCTGAGAACAGAAAAGTTTCATAAAGGATGTGATGTTTAGACTAAGCTTTCGAAGTTTCTATTTAAGTGTAAAAGATGACAAAAGGACATTGTAGGAGGAAAAGGTTTGATCAAGGCAGAGAGAAGGTGCAGTGTTTTATGCAGGTACATGCATGTATAAGACTTCTGGAACATATATTAGGATTCAGGGCAGCAAAAGAGGGACAGTAATGCTTCGAGTCATACGTGCTACATTCAAAGAAAGGGAAGATTATTTCCGTCTAGAAAAGCTTTTTGTCTTACCCTTGTTTTGGGTCTTTGCCCAAACAGCCATGCAAATTTTGTGGATGGTCAATAAATATTTATGAAGTTGAATTGAATTGAAATGCTATTCAAACTAGGTCTTTATGGATAGGATTCAGGCAGCAAAGAGGAAGATGGTAATTTTGAGTAAAGTTACCATTTAGATACTGTTTTGATATTCTATACATTGCTTTATTTATTCCTGCAGTCAGTAGCTTGAGTACCTACGATGTGTCAGATGGTGAACTAGGATCTGAGGATATAGCAATACACAAAAAACAACACAGATCATACCCAATTAGGACCTATTCCTTTACTCCCCATGTTCTCTTTGACATATTTCTATTCAGAGCATGCAAGTTCCTTTTTCTCAGCTTACCTGAGTACAAAACATAGGTAGAACAAGGTCCTTGGACAGAAGTAGACATCCAGCCTCTCTTACCATGAGACAGTGTAGAACACTAATGGGCAGCATGTGCATGGGAACTTCTGAAATAATAGCAGACCCATCTGGTTTCTACACAATTAAGATGATCAAGCCAAACATCTCCAAAGTCTGCTACTCTGTAAAAGAAAACATTTCTGACCCATTTTTTTTCTGAATTGTGTTTTTAAATTTATAGTTTATTAGACCTGTAGACTCTGTTGAAAAAAAAAAGGAGTGTCAGAAATCACTGTCAAGTGTTTGGGCATGTTGGAATTGCTTACCTGGAAACAGAATAATGGAATTGCTTGGCAACTCTTAAAATCACTGTCCCTCTTCAGATTGGGTTTTTTCCACCCTGAAACCATTATGTAATTGTGACGCATAGCAAGTTACCTCTCTTTATTTGTCCCCTCCCTTCCAAGGGTGTGTTCTTACCCAAGTATTAACACTCATAATCATTTTATGACCAAACTATTTGACAATAAGCAGCATATAAATGTGAAACGAATGCCAGCACTGTTTCCTGCAGTGCTCATACTCTGCCTAAGGAGGATCATTCTCCGCTTTCATTTCTTCTAGATTACATTTGTACAGACAGCTCGTGGAAAAACTGTAGACAACTATAAAAGGAGCCAAATTTTAATGAAAGCATGTACATCGACTTTAAAATTACATATAATTGTGTTCAAATCCACAGTTTAAAAAACCTACAGAAGTCCTTTCCTGCTTCTTTATTCTTTTTTTATTTTTACTATTCCATTCTTTTATTTCTACCACGGTCATATGATTGAATCCCTGCAGTAAATACTGTACATTCTTCATACTAATTTGGGTTCCTTCTAATACTAAATTGTGCTTAGAAAACAAAGTATATTCTGAATTTAACCTGGGAAATACGAAGAAAGCTACTCATTGTAGAACAATATTCTGTTAGGTATCACGGTCTGCATGAATGTTACATGGTAGCTACATGAGAGTTCCCCTTTAAGTGCTGGGGGCTTCCTTTGGTGCCACGCCTTGTTCTCTGGGCTTTCTCTGGGCACAAGGCCTCTTCCTGTGGCAATAGGGGATATTATTGGTATGGGTGAGAGCTGGTGGACTGGGTTCAGAGGGAGTGCATGAGTAAGAAGCCCTCACCTGCAAGTCTTGAGGGAGGGCAGAATGGCTTTGATCTAGGGAAGAACCCTAGAACTCCCAGTCGTTAGTCCCAGGGATCGTGACCTCAGCCACAAAAAGACTAACCTGAGAAAGGGGTACATTGTGTCAAAATGGACTGGTAGCACTGTATCTTACACTATATCCTAAAAGCCTCTCCATCGGCTACCATACCTGGAGTTCATGTATTAATAGTAGCCTGGCATATATTATATAACTGTTGATAGAATGATGTGGGCAATGATTCAGTAGAAATTTCCCCCCAAAACTGGGAAAAGTGATCAGTTTTAGGTTTCTTACCCTTAATTTAATTTGCCCTAACAAACGATATGTTCTGAAGATTGGAGCTTAAAAATAACATATTTTAGATACTCTAAAGACACGTGGGTCTGGAAATCGGCATTGGGTTGCCTACCAAATTAAGTTAAGCTTCTTTTTTTCCTGGCATTTAAAGCCTTGAGTGATCTGGCTACAACCCACCTTTCCAGCATTTACCCCCACAACTCCCTTCCCATAACCTACATTTGCCCAAACACAACTTTCACTGTATGCCCTGATGCCCTATCTTTGCCTGGAATGCCTCCTTTAAGGCCATCTCAAATGCCACCTTCCCCCATTTTTCCTGATCAACAAGAGATAGGTTCTCCCTCTCATTAATTTTCAGAGCTTTACAAAGCCTTGTAGTTTTGTAATAAACTCATATAAGATCATTGAGTATTTGTTTTAAGCTTTTGGCAGTAGGAGTTAAGCTACCTGAGGACTGAAAATGATTGTGTAAGTTGGACTTGACTTTATCTGTTTAATGATACTGATTATGCTTTCTTGAGTTTTTATTGGGCAAGAACTAACTTCCTTTAGTATTTATGCATCTATGCCATATAGTTTAGCACACTTATAGTTGTTTTATATTTTTGTTGTTTTTTCATGTGTATTTCTCTGGTTTCAGAACTAAGTTACTTGGTTCTTTAAGATCATATTCCTCAGTAAGTATTTGTTGATTTTTTGGTTTTTCATTGATTAATAAACAAGTGGCACCTCTCTGTCGCCTACAGATGGGCATTTCTTTAGAGATGACCTAGCACCACAAAAATTAGATAGGATCTCATGTCTTTTCAGATTCTTACCTGCTACTCAGGCTTCTCTTAATATAAATCTTTCCTTTCTACGCAATTGTATACTTTAGTATTTTTTTTAGAAAACCCTTTCTGTCCCTTAAAGTAGAGAGGTGACACAGACCTTTGTGAGAATACATGAGTGCACATGTAGACAAGCTGTACCCCCTCATATTACAGCTTTATGAAACTTTCTATTTTCATGACCCTAATGAGAAAACTGACCCCTTCAGAATGGGTTTCATATGTACCTTTCTATCTCGTTTTTCATTTGTAATAAAGGCTTTTTATGTCTCCTTTCCTCTTCTGTCTGGAATGCCAAATTCTAACTTTAGCTCTATTCTCAGACTCCAGCCTCTGGGACATCTCGCTGCCAGTTTCAGTATCAGACTCCCTGGAAGCCAGTGACATTTTGTACTGCACACCATTCCTGCCTTGTGCCCCAAGTGCCTCTCCCACCTCCTTCATTCTTGACTCCTGTGTAGAAGCCGAATCTTAATGTATGAAGCAGGATATGTTAGATAGCTTGTTTTGGTAAAATTTGATGAACACATTGCCCTGAAGGAAATCACTGGTATTAGAAACTAAGCATGAAACTGAGCACCTGGCACTGGATCATTAATTAGCAGATAAAAAATATCTTTGACATTAATAAGATAATTACTTACCTGCCATTTAAAAAAAATTCTTTCAATTGTCTGAATCTTTTTCTGTATCATTAGGCAGGTTCGAAGTTTTGTATTTTTTTCTTAGAGCATTAAAACACAAGTTTAAACCCTAACAAGTTACAGGGTAATTATGATTTGGTTGAATAAAACAAGTGTAAGTAGTCTAGTTAAATTTCAGTGTTCTTTGCAATGTTTTCAATGCAGAGTTATAATCGTTAATGTCTGTGAAAGTTATTTTTGCAAATACCACTCTTAAAATATGAACTCCCTTGTGTGTATTGTATATTTCAATCTGTTGTAATCTCTATTTCTATGAAATCTACTTTTTCATAAAAATATTGATACCTAAATCTTAATCAAGGGCTATTTGGTATGTAGAGTTTTTTTTTTTTACTACATTGAAATTTCCATTTTTATGATAGAGGAAAATATTCTTCATTCTCCCATGATATTTCCATGAGGAAACACTTTCAAATCAACTCAGTACAGTGATTTTAATATCTGATCAATTTTCTCTACAGCAGGTCTAACTTCTAATGTTCTACATATTTCTTAATAAAATTCTGATTTAAAGGAAACATTACTTTTTAAAAAGTATTCATGGTTAAAGGCAGGTTGTGAACAGAAGATGCTGATACCTTTAACTGCAATTTCCTGCAGCCTTATAAGATTCTTCAGAGGGCTTTATGTCATATGAATTAGTAAAAAACTGAGGGCATTTATCAGATGAAAGACCGATCACGTGGTTTGACAAGCCCTTTTAATTTATCTGCTGATACTCTTAAAAATCCATCTGCCTGAATAATGTTTCCTAGCTTATTTCTTTTCCTATAAAAGAAAAGAGATGAAAATGTCCTTTGACAGCATACTCTGTGTGTCGAAGGGAAAGGATGGGGTGCTTTTCAGCACTCTCCACAATTCACATAAGCCTTTTCTGTCTGTATCTGTGGGAGCTGAAATCTTCCTGCTGGCTGTTACTCCTTTCCCTCTACATGAGATCAGTTTGAAAGCTACTTGTCTTTGAGACTTGCTTGCAATCAGAATAAAAAGTTTCTGACAACACCAAGCAGTGGGAAGAAGCAGGAAGCTCAGCTGAGCACCGTGGGAATTCAAAGAAGTAATCTCAGTGGAAACCAGATTTCGGAACTCTTGATCTTTATTTTTGCATTTGTAACCCAGGGCAGGTAAGGTAAACAGTGTCCTAAGTTCCCTTTAACAGAGCTAAATAATACTGTGCTAACTGAAGCTATCAAGCTGCTCCTCATGCCAGGAATGTTAAAGATTCCCATAAAAACAACACAGAGCTACTACTAATTTAATCATATTTTTCTTGGATTAGAGCGATGCTTTTGAACTTTAGGTTTTTAAATACCTTAAAAATGTTAATCTTTCAAAGCATTTCACCATTGCTATTTAAACTCTTTAAACCTTGTATTTGTGTCGATAGAGAAGATTCTGCTGACAGGTTGGAAATAGGTAACCCTGTATTTAGCAGCCTCACTTTTTCTCTTTAGTACGCCCTGATTTTCCAAAGGGGAATACTTCCTTCAACATGAGGTTTGGGCTTTGGAAACAGTTGCAGTTCTGCAGGAATATCAGTTCAAGGAATAAGGCTGAATGTGAAAATAAAGCTGGGATGGTTTTGTGATTATTGAGTAAAAACAACATTCTAATATGAAAGGTATTTTTAATTGTTAATATTTCAACTATTGAGAATAACATAAAATATGGTTATATTAGTGTGTATATAAATATCAGGGGGTCAAAGACAAGTTCATGGAAGGTAGGGTCAGCAGAACTGTAATCCGGAAGGGCAGTGTGTGCCCCAGGGGTATCCCACCAGATGCAGCCACGTACTGGCCTCTCCTCTCGTGTTAACTATGACAAAAGACATGATGACCGAGGCCGGGCGCTGTGGCTCACACCTGTAATCCTAGCACTCTGGGAGGCCGAGGCGGGTGGATCGCTCAAGGTCAGGAGTTCGA
Source organism: Lemur catta (assembly GCF_020740605.2). NCBI lineage: Eukaryota > Metazoa > Chordata > Mammalia > Primates > Lemuridae > Lemur > Lemur catta. The sequence continues at coordinate 25,641,132 of NC_059143.1, forward strand.
GACCAGCCTGAGCAAGAGCAAGACCCCGTCTCTACTAAAAAAATAGAAAGAAAATTATCTGGCCACCTAAAATATATATAGAAAAAATTAGCCAGGCATGGTGGCGCATGCCTGTAGTCCCAGCTACTCAGGAGGCTGAGGCAGTAGGATCTCTGAAGCCCAGGAGTTTGAGGTTGCTGTGAGCTAGGCTGACACCACGGCACTCATTCTAGCCCGGGCAACAAAGCGAGACACTGTCTCAAAAAAAAAAAAAAAAAAAAAAAGACATGATGACCGGAAGAGAGAGCACTGGCAAATGTCTTAGTCATATGAGGATGAACATCATTGTCTTCTAATTAGCAGAAGTATTGAGTATCCCTTAAAAGAGACGTTGGTGACAAACTGAGAATTAGAAAAGCATCTAATTTTAGAGCTTAGACATCTATCCAACCCTGACGTTTTGCAGATAAGAATACTGTTGGCTTGGAAGGGTGTGATGACATGTTACAGTTCATTCAAGATGTGAAGGCTTAGATCCAAGGGCCAACACTCCAGTTCTCGGTGGTTCCCTGCCACTTTCCCCATGTCCATTGATATTAGCTTCAGAGAATAAGTATTTTTTACAGATCATTTACCTGTAATGAAGAGTATGATTGAAGAGATGTGTCTAGTAAATTGAGGTTGTCATACTTTTCTTCTAACCCTTCATCAATACCAAATAAGATTATAGAAAATAGAAAGTTGTAACTAAATCCCTCAATGATATAGGCTTCTCCATATCATAGTTCCTTGTCCTATGAGAAAATCAGATGGGCAATTTGAGAAGCCGTGCAATTGACAATGCCAAGCAGAACCCAATATGGCTTGATGTTTTTTCCACAGATTGTGTTGCATTTCTGGAAAAGTGCTGTGAGATTTTTTGACAGCAATAAGAGATATATATAGAAAGAGACAGAAAAAAATAAGATATATATGAGAGAGCAATAAGATTATATTTTAATAGAAGAAATGCTTATTTTTATATACATGTGTATGTAAAGTGAAATCCTTATGAGTATATATACTAAAATATAAAATTAATGTACATTGGGGTACATTGATGATTTGTCTGTCCAGCCCAGGATTCTGTTAATACTATGACTAGGAAAGGTACAACTGAGACTCCTAACATCAGTCCAAAAGGTTTATATATTCTCTTGCAATTTCCCTTGTAATTTTAGAATTATAATCTAGAAAAACTTCCAAACTTTCTTTTTTTAATAATTTTTTTTTAATTTCAAAATATTAAGGGAGTACAAATGTTTTTGTTACATGACTTGAGTCAGGGCTATAGGTGTGCCCATTACCTGAATAGTGTTCATTGTACCCATTAGGTGGGTTTTTGCCCCTCCCTGCTTCCTTCCCCACCTCACTTGACTTCCAATGATTTTACTTCCCTCTGTGCACTTGTGTGCTCATTCATTAGTTCCAATTTATTAGAGAGTGCATGTGGTGTTAGTTTTTCATTCTTGAGATACTTAGGATAATGGTTTCCAATTCTTTGGAATTGCTGCAAAAGGAATTAATTCATCCTTTTTTATGGCTGAGTAGTACTCCATGGTATACATATATCACATTTTGTTAATCCACTCATGAATTGATGGGTACTTGGGTTGATTCCAGATCTTTGCAATTGTGAATCATGCTACAATAAACATTTGAGTACAGGTGTCTTTTTGATAAAATGACTTCTTTTCCACTGGGTAGACACCCAGTAGTGGGATTACTGGATTGAATGGTAGGTCTACTTTTAGTTCTTTGAGAAATCTCCAAACTCTCTTTTAATCTTTGAATTTTCACTTATAATTTTCTGGAAGCAATATAGGGAAGAGGAAGTTTTTTTTTTTTTTATTGTAGTTCAGATTAGAGTTTAAATTCCACTCTGCTATTTATTAGCTGGATGACTTTCTGAGCCTTGTTCCCAAATGTGTAAAAGAGGGTAATGATAATAAAAATACTTACCTCATAAGGATACTGTGGGGTTCAGAATGTTGAAAATAGATACGAGAACTTTAACAGATTTTACACAAATATGGGATGTTTTCATTTCTTATATAATATATTCCCTAAATATATTATTGTTAAGTAATATTTCCTTTTATCTGAAAGGTTTTTTTTAAATGTCCCTTTATTCTGATGTTACTCTACTGTTGAAGTCCTGGGATCTGGGTAAAAATGAGATTATTTGTCTTATGCTTTTCATGATTTCATAGACTTAAATAATATACTCTGAAATATTTTGCCTTCTTCATACAGTCTCCCAACTGTTCATTTTTTATTCCTGTCCCAAACTTGTCAGTCTCATGATGTGACTTTTGATGTACGACAACTGAAAACATTTTTAGGGCTGTAAGTGCAGACACTGCAGAAAGAATAGTTTCCCCTTTTTCTACTTATTTCCAGATCAATCTTGTTGACCTGCATAACTGCAGTAGCACCTTGAGTTTATAGGTTCAGCATATATCCCATCGTAATTAATCTCTTGGTAAGCACAACATCCTACACTTTGGATTGCTTTTACCTAGTTGTGTTATGTCATATTTAGGCTTTTGAAGTTTATCTTTCACTTTTCTGCAGATTTGGTCTTCAGATGGCCACAGTTATATGAAAAAATGCTCAACATCACTAATCATCAGGGAAATGCAAATAAAAACCGCAATAAGATATCACCTCACCCCAATTAAAATGGCTATTATCAAAAAGACAAAAAAGTAAAAAATGTGGACGTGGACATGGAGAAAGGAGAACTGTTACACGTTATACAGCCATTATGGAAAATGATTCAGAGGTTTCTCAAAATATCAAAAGTTGAACTATATTATCCATATAATCCCACTACTGGGTATATATCCAAAGAAAATGAAATCAGTATGTCAAGCTATCTGCACTCCCATGTTTATTGTAGCACTAATCACAATAACCAAGACATGCAATCAACCTAAGTGTCTATCAGTGGATTAATGGATAAAGAAAATGTGGTGTATATATACAATGGAATACCATTCAGCCATAAAAAAGAATGAAATCTTGTCATTTACTGCAACATGAATGAACCTGGCAGACATTATGTTAAGTGAAATAAGCCAGGCACAGAAAGACAGATACCACATGATCTCACTCATATGTGGAATCTAAAAAAGTTGATCTTGTAGTGGTAGAGTATAGTAATAGTTATCAGAGACTAGGGAAGGTAAGAGGGAGGGTGGGAAGGGGAGAGACTGGTCAATGGGTACAAAATTACAGTTGGATAGTCTTCTATTGCATAGTAGGGTGACTATGGTTAACAATATTGTATCGTGTATTTCAAAATAGCTAGAGGGGAGGATTTCAAATGTTCTTACCACAAATAAATAATAAATGTATGAGTTGATATGTTAAATACTCTGATTTGATTATTATACAATGTATACATGTATGTATCAAAATGTCACACTGTACCCCACAAATAAGTATAATTACATATCAATTAAAAACAAAATAAAATAAATAGTGACTTATTTATTTCAAAAGCTATTTTCTATATACCATAAATAACAAACTCAATAATATAATGGAAAGAATAGATGCATGATAAAATTTAGAAAAATTTTGAGAAAGAGGAGGGAAAATTATTCTACAGATAGTAATACATATTACAGAATTTCAAATAACTAAGAGTGTGGAACTTACATTCAGACAGGCATTAAAAAAAACAATTTAAAGTCTGGAAAGTGACCTAAGTACATGTTTTAGGAAGGTAATAAGGAAGGTAATATATAATAAAGATACTGCTTCTCATCAGTGGGGATAGTATAGATTATCTCTTAAATGGTGATATTCAATACCTAGCTAACTTTATCCATTGGTAGTTTGGGTTCAAAAAAACAGCAGAAATTAATCCTAGCAAGCTTAAGCAGAAGAGGAATTTACAGGAAAAATATTGGATAGCTCGGAGTCCACGGAAACCCAAGCTCAGAAGATGATGAAATCAAAGGATACTAAGGATCTGGGAACACAGCCTCCCTTGTGCCCCAGGAATAGGATGGTCAGGCTGCCACTGTGCTGTGGTTGCTGTTCAGCATGCTAGACCCCACTGCTGCCATTGATTAAACTCTAATGGTCCCTGTGTGCTTCTGTCACTCCCTCCACTCGGAGATCCAGGCAGAATTTGAACGCAGAGCCTGGGTCATGGGCCTGCTTCCCTATTGCTGGGGGCAGGAAAGGATGCCTGCTTGCCTTTAGCTGCTGTGGTGGGAGGCAAAGCACTGCAGCATCTCCCCAGGTAGGAAGGTGTCCAGTTGCTGGGGAACCAAAAATGACAGATTTCCACTAACATTTGGAATAACTAAAATTAAAACCATACTTTATATCATAAACTCAAATAAATTCCACATGGATTCTGAATTGAAATGTAAAACTTGAGACTGTAAAAGTACTTGATGAAAATATGCATGAATATTTATGTAATCTGGATTTGGGAAAGTTGATAAGCATGATATAAAAATCAGAAAGCTATTAAAAATATTGGTAGAGAATATCAAGTAAGTCAGAAAGGGAATCATGGTCTCTTAAGTAAAAAAATTTTTTTTTCTTTTTTTTTCTTTACTTCTCCCCCAAGACAAAGTAAGTTAAGTTAAAAAAATTTTTTACATATAAAATAGGTATAACATGATTATATTTTTAAAACATTACAGGATCACATTTTTGAAGGAAAAAAAAATATATATATATATATTCTTATATACAAACCTCCTCCCCCCAAAAAAAGGATTAGAATGGCATATACCAAAACATTGCAGAACATTACCATTGGTTATCTCTGGATGATGACACTAGAGATGATTTTTCCTTCCTTCCTTCCCTATGTTGAAGATTTTTTTTTTTTTTTTTTTTTTTGGGACAGAGTCTCGCTCTGTTGCCCGGGCTAGAGTGAGTGCCGTGGCATCAGCCTAGCTCACAGCAACCTCAGACTCCTGGGCTTAAGCGATCCTACTGCCTCAGCCTCCCGAGTAGCTGGGACTACAGGCGTGCGCCACCATGCCCGGCTAATTTTTTTGTATATATATTTTTAGTTGGCCAGATAATTTCTTTCTATTTTTAGTAGAGACGGGGTCTCACTCTTGCTCAGGCTGGTCTCGAACTCCTGACCTCGAGCGATCCACCCGCCTCGGCCTCCCAGAGCTAGGATTACAGGCGTGAGCCACCGCGCCCGGCCTATGTTGAAGATTTAAAAAAAAAAAAAAAAAAAAGCTGTGATTTCTTCTTAAATTTGACATGTGAATGATTGGCTTGGTTGGTTTGGTCTCCATAGGCAAATTTTATGCTAAACTCTACAAAAGCGAAAAAAACTTTAAAGAACAGGTAATGAGGCAGTTGTATTTCGACACTCCCATCTGTATAAAAAAAGCCACGGCAACATGGCAATTGGAATTTGCTCCCCCTGGTGGCCCTTCTGAAGGAACAACTGAGTGTTGGATGATGACTCTAAGAATACGCCCCACATTATGATGTCTCTCTTACCTTCCCCGAGGTTTTCCATTTTGATGTGTTTTATTTTTGTCTTGTTTTTAAGAGAACCCATCTGCTTGACTAGGAGCTCACTGGTTAGTATTCAGGGAATTGGTCTCTAAGGAGAAGCCAGATGCAGAGACTGTGGAGATATTTATCATATTATGGCCTATATTGCATCACCCTATTCTCTCACACCTACAAAATAATGAGTTGCCCCAACGTTTCCCGTCCTAGCATCCCTTAGATTCCTGATGTTGTCTTCTCATTTATCTCGGATTCCTATCTCAGTAAAGGGTGCTCGACATCTATTTGACATAAGAGACTGAGTGAGTCCTTCCTATTTAAAAAGTGAGTCACAGACAGGCCCCTCACAGAAGCCTTGATGGTAAAGGATGAAGGGAGGCCCTTCGTGTTCCAGAAAGACTGATCATCGGCACATCATAGGAACAGACAGAGAGATCTAGAGACAGCAAAGAAAGAAAGAAAGAGCATAAAAATGGCTGCTTGTTCCCATTCTTGCCACTCAATTGCTTTTCTTTCTTTTGAAAGAAAGAGAATCATTCTGGCCTTGAACTTCTTTTCCTCAAGGCCATTAACCTTTAAGAATATATGAATCAGTGAACATGGTCTTGTCAGGATTTTCTAGTTGAGCTGGTCATATTCCAAGAGTTCTTCATATTTAAAAAAAAAATCCCCTTTTCCTATGATCATTTCATCACGGGACTCATTGAGCATTTGTCATGTTTGTTTCTCATCATAAATATTAATAGCATGACTCTGAATTTCTGTAAGTTTCAGAGTGTCCATGCCTTTATACTTCATGGGCACTCCATTGCTCTGGACTGGAATTAACCTGGTCTAGAGCTGTTTGGGGTATTAGATGGCTTCGTTATACAGTTTTCTCCCAAGTGATTTTGCAAGATGAGTATGAAACAGCTCAGGCAAATGCGTGTATTTTTTGAGCTACATGTTTCATGAGAACTTTCATAGTTCTCTCATTTTACATTTTCTGCATTTTCCTCTTAAATTTATTTGTTTTGGTGACTTAAAGCAGGTAGTAGCTAGGCAGAAGAAAAAATATGTTCCTTTTCTCTGGCAGAAGTTGGGAAGAGTTGTAATGCCATTTCCTTGGCATTAGAGTATAAGGTTCTGTTTGCTGGTCGTGGAACCGGATGATACTCTGGTGCAGGCAGCGTAATACACAGTGGTTAGGAGTGAGGCATTGGCAGGTGCTGCGTTGTTGCGGCACAGTCCCATCCCTCTGGCAGCCAGCCCCTGTGGACAAGGAGGTGTAAGTGCAATGATTAGAGGGACACACATGGCCAGGAGGGCTCTGCTCTGAGTGATGATGGTGCCTGTAAGCGCGACCCCTTCCTGCCTAGCAATCCTCCGTCATATCTGGGTACAGTCAAACTCAAGCCAGTACTTTTCTTGTCTCTTTCTAGGGGCGGCCTATTGCCAGTTCATGGACATGCTCTTTCCAGGCTGCATTAGTTTGAAGAAAGTAAAATTTCAAGCAAAGTTGGAGCATGAGTATATCCACAATTTTAAACTTCTGCAAGCATCATTTAAGCGAATGAACGTTGATAAGGTAGGAGACTCACTTGTGCCTCTGAAAAATACATTGTCTCTCCTTAAAATTGTTTTTGTGTAGAAATGTAAAAATGTAGGAATATATCAAAGGAATGTATCTTAATAGCTCAACAGTAGGTTGGAGTCTATACACAGCATAAAGCATCAACTCTAACTTCCCATATTTGTACAAAGTTTTTATTTCAGGAGATTTTCTAAACTTGTAGCCATTAGATGAAAAACTCTAACAGGCATCACAAATGTGAAAATGTTGTTATTACTTATATTTTAGCATTGGAGATGAGAAACATTTATATTTACCAGTTTCTATTGGGGTTCTTTATGTATTTTTTTTTCCTTTGGAGAAACACCATGTTATGGTGGATATGGGTTAGAATCCTAGCTTCGTGACTTGAGCAAATTATTCACATTTTTTGAGACTGAGTTTACCCATCATAAAGGAGGACTAAAAACCCCTTACTCATGGTGATGAAGTTGAAATGAGAGAAGGTATCCAGCATAGTGTGTGCCCTCAGATTCTCAGTGTCCATAATTGCTTTTTTTCCTCCTTTGAATTATTATAACCTTAGCCTAGAGTGATACAAATGGACTTAGGCCTGGAGTTCTTTTCCCTTCAATAAAAATCCACTAAGTCTCTTTCTGCATGTTTACTGCTATTCAAATACATATTTAATCTGTATTCCTTATTTAGGATTTGTTTCTTAGCATGAATAAGCTTGGAAAGAAATGAATTTTGATTAAGAGAAAAGAGATAAACCAGCAGGAGAGAAATGGAAAACATTTCTTTGCATAAATAGTAATAATAAGTAGGATATGGAAATAAATAAAATACTAGGTTATGAGAGGTAGAAGTTAAAGAAAAGTTTGGTACACTGTGTGTGTTTTAAGTTGATGCAATTAATATCTTCTTAAATAATATCTTCTTGGCGGGACACGGACAATGTATATAACCTGAGCTTTTGTACCCCCATGAAGAGCTGAAATAAGAAGATATTATTATTATTATTATTATTTAAATAAAAGCAATATTATCAAAATAATAATAATGAAAATCTTAGCTTTTCATTCCCTCAGAATTTTTATTTCAAAACATACATTTTCTTTATCATCTTAACCCTTCAGATTCTTTCCAACTCTATGTCCTTTGCTGTGGTTAATTTCCAGTGATCTCTTCCATGTATATTGAAAATAAGAGCTCTATAGGAGGCTCTCCTTACTTTTATAGATTAGCAGTACCACTTGTGTCCTTTTTCATTCATTTCTCTATACATACTTCTAGATTAAGAAGAAAAGAAACACCTGTTCATAGGTTTATTGATGGAACTTGCTATACCTCAAATTGGTGGGCTCCATATCTCTCTAGAAGTGTACACATGCAGAGTGGATGAGCATTTGTTAAGAGTGTTGGAGAAAAAATTCTTGCAGTGGAAGGATACCAGCCTTGATGGCCTTTGTTAGCCTCTCTAGCTTTAGTTTGCTATCTTTCGATCCAAAAGTCCTGAGAGACAAGTGTTAAGTACTCTTGTTCATATTTGTCGTAGCCCAACAGTGTGGTGGAAGGTTCTGTGCAAAGACTTTGCTTACTACCTCAGATTTTGAACTTATGCCCCCCAAATTTTCATTTTGATGGGGAATGCAAAATTAAGTCAACAGAAGCAAAATGCCTTCTTTTAACAGCTAATGTACCACCATCATCTAAAACTATTTATAAATTTTCACGTCTAGCATCTAGCAATAGACAAACTATAGTAATATGTTAATTAAACAGCCCTGTGTTCTAAGAAGCCACCAAGAAGTCACTTTCAAACAATTGATCTATATCAACATAAACAAAAATTTAAAACTCAGAAGACATAAAAGTCAACCAAGAGTACAATGAAAAGTGATTAAGTGCACATATGGCAGGAATTCTCCCTTGTGAGCAGACTTCACTGGAGCTGGGGGAAGTGAGAGCAGGGAAATATCAACACCACAATCTCTGTTACCAAAAGAGTCTTCGTGGAAAATGAGGTCTCCTCCAAAAGTTTGCTTCCCTTTATTTTGTTCTATACTTGTTTTAGTTTCTATTTTAGCTACACAAAAAAATTTTTTGAAAAATATATTGCTAATGATTTCGTTTAATGGATGGCCTGATATGCGTCAGTTGTATTTTTTCTTCCAAGTTGTCACTGATATGTAATATCTTTCCACATTTTTTAAAGTGCTCCTATGGACACATTTTAGGATATCAACGATATACAGCTCCTGAAGTGGCACAGCCTTGCGGGAAGTTTAATTTATGCACCTTCCATTCATCTTGTCACACAGCAGAGCCATGAGCTTGCTGAATCACATGCTCACACAGATACACACAATCTGACTCACACCCTAGCTTTGTAACTCTCTCATGGTTCACATTCAACTAGTGTTCCCACCCAAAGACATACAAAGTCAGAATCCGGTAGGGGTATAATTTGGATAGCTTCAATACCTTTCCATTTTCCTTCAAAAAGTAGTGGCCTACTGAATTAAGCAGTCGGACCATATTTTTTCCTTGTCATAATTCTGAAAGTTCCTATAAGAACTCTCTAGGGAATACTGGTTGACTCTTTAGGTTGCAGAGGCTGAAATTCATGTCTTGGAAGGTGATGTGAGTGCTGTGTACCTACCTCCCCCTGACCCCCAGCGCTTTCGATGGCCCCCTTAATCAGCCTCCCTTTCTTTTCCTCTGTACTCCCTGGTGCAGGAGCTGTGTGCTCCTGGGTAGCCCATGAATTACTGGGCCCTATATCTTGGTTAATTGTTTTCATATTTGTCTTTATACATAATGAATAAGCTCTGAGAAAGCTCATTTTGTTTCATATGAACCATTAGGTTAGTATCTGTTTTCATTGATTGCAGTCTCTGCACTCTCTAATAGCTATAATCTTTATAAGAGTTTATCCCAGCACAACCAGGCCAACTGTTAGAAAGAAATAAGGAAAGCTCATCGGTCTTGAAACAGCACAACATCCCAGGCCTCTGTTTTTGTGGGGAGATGCCTTGATGATAAATATACCATGAGGGAGATCAGCCCCTCTTGGCAGCTAAGGGTATTCGTTTTTTTTTGTCTGGTTTATTCAACTGTATTAAATATTCCAAGAGAACTATTAAATAATATTAAATATTAAAATATTAACTATTGATATTCTAAGAGAATGATTAAACATTCCAAGAAATAGTTATATTTAGGGAATACTTCAGTTGTGTTGAATACAAACAAACGTGAGGTTTGTAACTCACATAGCAATTTTATATTGCAGGTAATTCCGGTGGAGAAGCTAGTGAAAGGACGTTTCCAAGACAACCTGGATTTTATTCAGTGGTTTAAGAAATTCTATGATGCTAACTATGATGGGAAGGAGTATGATCCCGTAGAGGCACGACAAGGGCAAGATGCAATTCCTCCCCCAGACCCTGGTGAACAGATCTTCAACCTGCCGAAAAAGTCTCACCATGCAAACTCCCCCACAGCAGGTATGGTCACGATGAAATCACCGAGTCACTTTCATTTTAGAAGATAGCTCAGACCCTCCTGTGCTTTGCTGTGTGTTTGTGATCGATTCTTCCCAGCAGTCAATATTTTTAATGCCTTTGGATGGTTTTTATTGTTTCTGTCTGACCACATTTATCTTCCTGTGACCCCATTTGTCGTTAATCTAACAATCTTGATTTAAACTATTAAAAAGGCAGAGGTATTATTAGACTCTTTAGGTTGCAGAGGCTGAAATTGGTGTCTTGGAAGGTGATATGAGTGCTGTGTACGTCCCCCCACCCCCAGCGCATTATGTCACTGAAGCTGGATATTAAAATAATACTCCAGGGATAGGTTTGGTTTCCTTCTCCTCCTAGTTTTCCTGAGAAATTTCAAATAGTCTGTTTAGATTTTGGCTGAAATGTTGTCATTGCTTAATTGCTGGCAGCACAGACCAGAATATGAATTAAATTATGCTTTTAAATATGGCTCACCATCCATAGTCCTCAGAGGAAATTCATGAACTATATACATCCTATCTCCTGTATAGGCAATGCCAATTTTTATGTAAAAACATTCAGCAATAGCCCTTTTATCCAGCTTTGTCCAAAAGTGAAGTCACTGAGGGTAAATATCTGGAACTTTAAAACTTGTTAAACTTTTGTGGTTAAAAATCTTTCTAAAATATATTATAAACATCCCTGCCATAAAAAGCAGACTTTACCAGGCAGAACATGTCCTTGTAAAATTGGGTCATTATTATAAACACCAGTCAAGTACTGGACAATTAAACAATGAAATCCTCAGAAACCATGTTTCTGTCCCAGATGTGGAACTCGGTGTTTGTACTTGTTACATCAGCAACCTTACTTTTGTAAATAATAAAAATTTCTTATTCATGCCCAATATGGGTAATAGATAAATACTGGGGTAAAAGGGAGATGTCAGACATGACTTCTTGGTTTGTCTCAAGCACCTGGAAGGATTGGGGGTATTGTTCAGGAAGTGCTGAAAGAAAACCAGATTTGGGAAAAAAATCATAAGTTGGTTTTGAACATACTGAGTTTGAGATTCCTTTGCAACATCTAAGAATATATCTAAATAGGCAGTTTGTGTGTGGGGTGGGGGGGGAATGCCCATGTGTGTCTGGTGCTCAAAGGAGTGTGGGCTAGAGGGAAGTATTTGTGAGTTTTTCATATGTCCCTTTATGGAAGCTGGAAGTGAATACTGAATGGTAAGAGGAGAGTGCCTGAGGAACTCTGACATTTACTGGTTGAGTGGAAGGGGAAGGGCTGGTGTAGGAAGCAGGGAAGATGCCAGAAAGATTGACGGAAACTAGAGAGTGATGTGTGAGGGAAGCAGGCAGAAGGGAGCAGAATGGTCAACAGTGTCTAAATCTGCTGAGAAGTCTAGTAAAATGTGGCCTGGAAGAATCCATTGGATTTATCCACTTGAATGATTCCTCCCTTCAGTGGAATGATGGGACCAGGAGTGGGTTGAGGAATGAGTTGGAGGAAGGATATGGAGATGGTATAAAAACCCAACTTTGGAGCTGTAGAATGGGTAAGCCTATGTAGAACAGAGAAAACTAAGCACAGCTCTTTGGAAAGGGAAGCTGAGAAAAAGATGAACATAAGGAAGAAAATCAAAGGCGTTCAGCCTCAGAAAACAAATAGTAGGAAATGTCTAGAAAGAGGGGTCACCAACAGTGCCAAATATTAATTGTGGAGATACCATATAGGGGAAAGCCTGAAAATAGACCAAAGAAGTCTGACTCCTAACAGATGATTAATAGTCTTTTAGAGAATTGGTCCACTAAAATGCTGAGTGCATAAGCCTAAATTGCAGCAATTTAACAAGGGTAGATTAGAGGTAGTGAGAGTAGATTCTACCTTTAACACATTTGTAAGGAAAAAAAAAACATTTGGTTGGTGTAAGGAAAAGAGATGATGGTATTCTTACTGATCTGCTTTTGTTTGCTTTTGGGATAAGGCAAAATGAGTAGATTTGTAAGATGAGAGAAAGGTCCTTAGAGAAGGAATAATTGAAAGCAGGAAGAAGAGGGAAAATTGGTGGAGCATGATCCTAAAGCTGGAGAGAAAAAAAATGAGGTCAGAGGCATAGATAGAGGGTTAGAAAGGAAAGGGGATATTTATTTTTCTGGAGGTGAAATGATGAAAGAGGTAGAGTAAAATTTAAGCCACAAGGAGCTGGGAAGCAAATATTTATGGCAGTTCAAATTGGCCTTCAACTTCTGTCAGCAACTTTCATCAGTCTAGGATCTGGAGTAGAGAAGGGGGACGACGGTGTGTCCTCTCCAGAGTCTGGGATTTGGGGGCCACGGAGTGGGAGGACAGGGAGGTGAGAAAATCAAGGGTGTCTGGCATTTCTTATTTTAATGTCATTTTTTTATAGCTGTGAATGATGGACAGATTGGTCTTGAAACTCAACCGCCATTTTTTCAAGTTTTTAATGGTGAAATTGGGTAGACCTAAGAATATGTTTCTTCCACAGCCATAACGTGTCCTTAGTTTTTTTTTCACACTGACACCAACACTCCTCCTCCCCCAAACAGCACTGTCCTTATGCTGCCTTGGCCTCGTTTGCTGGGAATTTCCTCATCTGTCTTTCACAAAAGCCACAGAGAAACTTGCCATTTTGATAGAATGTCCATAAACCTGAAAGAGAAATATATATTTTCCAAGAGCTTAACCTCTCAAGTGACAAAGCTCAGCAAACACATTAAAGTCAACAGATAATAAATTTGGTTTATAATGTTCCAGAAGGCAGTAATTCCTGAGACCATGTTCCTGATACCCTGACCATGTTTGCCTCATTGATCTTCATCAAGGAGAAAGGATATTTTCGGAAGTCAAACCAGTCATTCCCTTTTAAATAAAATATGTTCTGACTTTTGGGCATTGTGGGATAGTAAAACTATACTGGGAGAAAAATTATAGCAAGGTATACATCACATATAGAACATTATTATTAAAAGCCATGATAGGAAGAAGGCTCCTATAAATTCATGAAGACCTCATTTTTCTAGAGGTCATGTATTTAGTTATTGGGAATGCAGCCAAGGAAATGTAAGCCAAAAATGTCTTCTGAGAGTCAGAATAGGTGTTTTATAATAAAATCTGTGCCATAAAATTTATACACTTTACTCTTTATTTGTGAGAGAGTTTCTAGGATGCTCATTCGGAGTCTATTTGCTCTTTCTTAATTTAGACATAATAAACGTGGGAATATGGATTCTTAGCACATAATTCATTAGGGTAAGGACTACACAGGTATCAATAGAAAGTACAAATATCAGTAAAAGAGGAGCCAAAAAATTTAACAAAACCTTAATAATGAGCCTAGCAGAAGCCCGGGATCTTTATTAAAAAATCAAATACCTCTATGTCTCTAGTAGTCTTCAGTGTATGTATGACATCAGCATGTAATTATCAACACTATCATTGGTCCCTTATAATTCTTAGGATTCTGTTATGCTTCTCTGTTTATAATATTGACTCTGAATCATCTCCCCTATGAACTCTGTGTTTACAGTCTCTACACTGGTCCCCATGCCTCTGGTCTGAAGCCACTCAAGTCCACACTCTCCTCATACACAATCCTGATTTTGTCCATCTAAAATTTAGGACAACTTAAAGTGCTTCATGAGGTGAGGGTCAGCTGCCTGAGAAATTCACATATCTGTATCACATTTATCTCACAGTGGTGCCAGATCAGAAATATGTAGTAGTAATTTCTGTTCCCACCTCCAAGCCTTGGTCATTTCTTAATTATTGGTGTTTGTGGAAACAAGAAGTGGCTGGTATAATCAAAAACAAGAGCTGGTCCTCAGTTCCTTTTTCATTTTTGGCTTTGGAATACTCGATTCATTTTGCAGTGAATTTCTCTCTCTCCAAATATTTCCTTAGGCTAATACGAAAATTAACTTGTATGTCTTGTCTATTGCACGGTAAGAGTAGTAAGTGACAGCTCCAAAGCATTTTGTGTGACAGAAGGACCAGATTAGAGTGGAAAAAGTGATTATGAAGTGGATTGTCACCATGATGATAATCAAGAGAGGACTCTGTCTACATTAACAAGAAAAAAAATGTGCTTTGACATCATACAGACTACTTATATAGCCATGTGCCAGAGATCGTTTGCTTATGTATAAAATACATACTCTCCACATCCTTGGTGCATTCTGTTTTTGTGAGAACATGCTAGATTTTTCTGCCATTTCAGTACAGATAAAAGCTTTTCTTCTGTTGATTCAGAGAAGCTGGAGGGTAGTTTGATTTCTGTGTATAGCTGGGAAACTTACCTGTGATGTAACAAGCTTTAGCATAAGCAGAGACTGTCACATAAGGTTGGATGGCTGCCTGGCAAGTTTTATGGTCTACATTCTGAGGCGTTGCATCTTGAATTGGTTTTGATCTGCCAACCAGGGGGCATGTATTAAAATACATATTTCTATAATGTTAGATATCTATTAAGTAGATAAATCATTGTGAATCATGATGTTTGTAAATTTGTTGCTATGAGCTATATCTGCAACTCCAGATAGCTGTCTAGGGGGATCAGTTTTCATGTGTGAGCACTTACTAAATTTAAAAGGAAATTCGAAGTTATGGTTTCTATAGCAACTACAGCTTAGACACATTGCAAATTCACATACATTCATGTATTTAAATCAAACTCCCATATACAAATATAGTGTGATAGATTTAGAGTTGCTATGGTAATTGAGTCTGAACTTTCTCTTTTCCTTAAGGGCTTCAGTGATTCGGCCTTAAAATCAGATTAACAAGAATGCTAAGAATAGTTTCAAAAAGGAAGTAACCTAAGTATAATAAAGTGTTTGAACAATTATAATTAAATCCCTAAATGTAGATTTAAATAAATCCTAACAGTGCTTTTCAAAAACTATATTGAATATTTGAATACCCACACTCCCAATTACCTTTAATTTTGGTTTTTCTAAGGCTGTTCATATAACTATAAAATGTGACCATGTTTATTCATTTATTTCTTTAGCAACGTATGAACATTTGTTGAGCACCTGTAATCTAAGTAAGCAACACTGCTCGCCTTTTTTGGGAAAGAAGAGTTGCTTTTACTTTTTTTTTTTTGTTCTGTTTTTTAAAAGAGGCAGTAAAATATAGCAATAAGGAGTGGTTTTTATCCTCCTGATCTCGGTTTTATAGCCCAGAATATGGTCTCTCTTGGTCAGTGTACCACATACATTTGAAAACAGTGTGTATTCTGCGTTAGCTGGTAGTATGGTGTTTTAGAAATGTCAATTAGGTTAAAATGGTTGATAGTGTTATTAAGATCTTATGTGTTTTTATGGATATTTTTGTTGTCTAGTTCTAACAATTGCTGCAAAGAGTGTGTTAAATTTTCCTTCATTGACTTTGGAATTGTCCATTTCTCTCTTTAATTCTCTCAATTTTTGTTTCCTGTATTTTAAGGCTCTATTATTAGTTGCATACATATTTATGATTGTTCAGTCATCTGTTGAATTGACCTTTCTATTTTGTGAGGTGTTTCTCTTTACCTTTGATAATACTCTTTGTCTTATAAATCTATTTTATCTGATACTAATATAGCCACTCCAGCTTTCTTATGCTTACTGTTTGCATGGTTTATCTTTCTCCATGATAAGTTAAATTTTTACTTATCTTTGTCTCTATATTTAAAGTGTGTCTCTTCTAAACAGCATATAATTGGATCTTGCTTTTTTATTCATTCTGATAGTCTCTGCCTTAGTCTCTGCCCAGTCCATTTACATTTAATATGATTATTGATTTGGTTGGATTTAGATCTACCATGTTATCATGTGTTTTCTGTTTGTCCCTTTCTGTCATCTTCTGGATTCCTAAAATATTTTTTAGAGTTTTAATTTGTTTATTGCCTTTTTAACTATGCCTCTTTGCATTAATTTTTTAGTGGTTCTAAGGATTATAATATATATTCATGTCTTTTCACAGTATGCTTAAAATTAATATTGTAAACCTTCATATAATATGTGGAAACCTTGAAACTCCTGTCCCCATTGTTCTTCACTAGTCATATGTATTACATTTATATACATTATAAACCCTACAAGACAATGTTATAACTTTTGCTTTAAACCCACAATGTCCAGTACACAGCGGCATTTAAGTACTTGAAATGTGTTTATTTTTCATTGAAATGTGCTATACATATGAAAAGCATGCTGAATTTAGAAGACTTAGTATGAAAAAAAGTGTGAAACATCTAATTAATAATTTTTATATTGATTACATGTAGAAAATATATTTTGTATGTCTTCTATATATTTTGCTTATGTTAAAATTAGTCTTTTTACTTCTTTTGATGTGGTTACTAGAAAATTTTAAATTATGTGGTTCACATATTTCTATTAAACAATGCTTTTAAACAGTCCATATGTTATAAAGAAATTAAGAGAAAAATTGTTTATTTTTCACATTTTTACCATTTCCAATATTTTTCCTTCGTTCTTGAATATCCAAGTTCCCTATTGGTTTCATTTCTCTTCATATTGAAGAACTTTTTTTAGGATTTCTTATAGTGCAGGTCCAGTGACAACAAAGTCTTTTAGTTATTCTTTTTCTATAAATGTCTTTACCCTCATTCTTAAAGAATATATTCACTTGATAAAGGATTCAAGTGAAATATATATATACACACACACACATATATCCTTCAAACACTTTAAAGATGTCATTTCCACTGTACTGCCTATGGCCTTCAAAGATAAGAAGTATATACTCATTCTAATCATTCTTCTCCTGTGTGTAGTATATAGTTTTTCTGTGGGTGCAGTCAAAATATTTTCTTTATCTTTGGTTTTCAGTAGTGTGACTGTGATGTGCCTAATCATGGTTCTTTTTGAATTTATCTTGTTTTAGAGTTCATTAAGCTTCCTAAATCTGTAAATTTATGTCTTTAGGAAGTTTTCAGCATTATTTTTTCAAATGGTTTTTCATCTCCATTCTTTCTATCGTTTCCTTCTGGGGCTCTATTTATCCATATGTTAGAGCTTTTGAAATTATACCAAAAGTCTCTGAGGCACTGTTGATTTTTTTCCAGTCCTTATTTTCTCTCTTCTTTAGATGGTCTCTGTTGATGTATTTTCAAGTTTACCCTCTCTTTCCTTAGTCATCTCCATTCTACTATTATAGAATTCTACATTTTTTTAAAAATT
Source organism: Lemur catta (assembly GCF_020740605.2). Lineage (NCBI taxonomy): Eukaryota > Metazoa > Chordata > Mammalia > Primates > Lemuridae > Lemur > Lemur catta. The sequence continues at coordinate 25,658,942 of NC_059143.1, forward strand.
TGAGATATTGTATTTTTGTTTTAAATTTTTCAATTTTTTTTTCCTTGCTGTGTTTGTCTACCTTTTCATTCATATGAACATATTTTCCTTTACTGAGCATGGTTATGGTAGCTGCTTTTAAAGTTCTTATCTGCTAATTCTACCATCCTGGTATCTCACAACTGGCATCTATTGATTTTCTTTTCTTTTGAGAATGTGTTATGTTTTCCTGGCTCTTCATATATCAAATAATTTTGGATTGTATCTTAGATATTGTTATTCAGTGTTGTGGAGACTGTATTTTGTTCTATTGCTGCAAATAGTGTTGATGTTTTTGATTTAACAGACACTTAACTAGAGTCTAACTGAGAAATAAGAAGTTAAATCCCATTCAAGGGGTTCTAACCTTGACCTCAGAACTTTATTCAGGACTTTCTTTTCTTTATTATTGCCAGGATGCACTAAATCTCCATTTATATTTTGAGAAACTCCTCCCTTTAGCCACAGATGTTGGTCTTACCCAAAGCCATTATTTACTCCAAGAAATTCATTTTTCCATGTCTTCTCTTTACACTAGGACACTCCATGATGGCATTTGACTTCCCAGAGCCCCACAGGGTAGGCCCAGGTATACTTCTTGTCCCTGTATGGTCTCTCCAGCAAGATGAGTCATGCCTGCATTTTTCTTACTAGCCCTATAATTAGCAAAGCTTTTTTTCAAACACATGTTTGTATTTCTCATTATTATATGGAATAATATTTGTATCTTTCACTCAATCCCTGCTCCATGTCAGCATTGCATTCATTTGACCTGTTGTTAAGAAAGACTGTCCCGTTGCTAAGCTGCATACCACTTAATGACTGCTCCCTTAGATACCTTAAGACCTGGAGAAAATGGAAAGAAATACTGTAATGGTCCAACTAATTAAGTTCTCAGAGGGGATCCCCTACTCTCTTGATTTTGTTCTTCTAGTGACATATCTATACATAAGATGTATAAGACACACTGCTAGGCATTGGGATATTTTCTCCACAAAGAATAGTGGAAACTACATTTCCCTACTGTTTTAGTCCATTCAGTCTGCTATAACAAAATACCTTAAGCTGGGTAGCTTTGTATAAACAACAGAAATTTATTTCTCACAGTTCTGGGGGCGCAGAAGTCCAGGATTGAGGCACTGGCAGATTCAGTGTCTGGCAACACCCTGTTCTTATATAGGGCATCTTCTCATTGTTTACTCGGATGGCGGAAGAGGCAAATAAACTCCTTTGGGCTCTACCATCGTGACTTAATTACCGCCTAAAGTCCTCACCTCCTAACACTATTGCACTGGGGATTAGGTTTTAACGTATGAATGTGGGGGGACACAAACATTCAGACCATAGCACCTACTTATAATTATGATGAAAACCATAACATAAAATATGAACAGTGCTCTTCCTTGCCAGGACACTGAATATCTCTGAGTTTGAAATATTGGGTAAAGAGAAGAGCAAAGAATCATGAAGAATTCTAGAGTTTCAAATAGGAATCTCCTGCCAGTCCCTGTAGGAGAGCCATGCATTTTTCATGGTCATCCCAATTTCTTTTCTTACTGAGACAGCATTTTTGACAGATGATTTACTAATTCCATTTGCAGTTTTTAATTATTTTGGCTTTCTGAGTCAAAGTATGTACATAGTTTTTTCAAAAAAACTAGAGTTTTTTAAAGCTCAAAGATTAAAACTTACAAAATGTTGTGCTACTATTATTGTATAACTCAGAATCTAAATCTAATATGAATAGAATTTTTTTCATAAAGTTAAGGAAAAGGAAAACATTTAAAATGTAAGGGGCACTTTATCAGTAATATTAGCAAATATTTATTGAGCACACACTAAGTGCCAACTATTATCCTAGGAACGTAATGTGTATTAGTTTTTAGCTTCACAACAATTCTAAAAGGTAGGTAGTTTTATTACCCTCATTTTTTAATTTTTTTTTTCTTTCTTTTTTTTTTTTTTTGAGACAGAGTGTCGCTTTGTTGCCTGGGCTAGAGTGAGTGCCATGGCGTCAGCCTAGCTCACAGCAACCTCAAACTCCTGGGCTGAAGCGATCCTACTGCCTCAGCCTCCCGAGTAGCTGGGACTACAGGCATGCGCCACCATGCCCGGCTAATTTTTTCTATATATATTTTAGTTGTCCAGCTAATTTATTTCTATTTTTAGTAGAGACGGGGTCTCACTCTTGCTCAGGCTGGTCTCGAACTCCTGACCTCGAGCGATCCACCCGCCTCGGCCTCCCAGAGTGCTAGGATTACAGGTGTGAGCCACCACGCCCGGCCTACCCTCATTTTTAGAGTTGAGGAAACTGAGGCACAGAGAGGTCCAGTAACTTTCCTAGATCACACACTAGAAGTAAGGGACCCAAGATTTAAGACCTGACCCTATGATTCCAGAGCCTACACCCTTTAATCATTGTATTATATTGCCTCTCTCAAATATCATGAATATGGTCTTGTTTTATCATCTTATCTTCTCCCCATGCTATGCTGAACCACGGTAAGTTATCACAAACCTCATTCAAATTATATGATATATTGAAGAAATAAATAGCTCTTCTATTATTTATCTGCTTAGTGTTACTAAGGCTTGAGATGACAGAACATATGCTGTTTTATTGGTATGGCATTTATTTCTTTAATTAACATTTTTTTTAATTCAAAAATATTTCCTTTCATTCTTACAGCAGATTTTTATTACGTGCTGCAACAAAAAGAGTTGCTATATTTTATCTACGTTTATAAATGCAGGAGATGTTAAGCCACTTGTTCCAGGCTTCTTGTTAGGCCAAAAGCAGGAATGTGTATAAAGCCCAGAATAGTGAGCCCTAAGATGAGTAAAATTACTAATCTCTGACTTCTTAATCCTTCAATTCCTACAACTCCCTGTGTAAATGGCCTGGGTGATTTCAAAGTGAGGAGCAGCTCCTGAGCCAGAACTGGTGTGTGTTCGGCACGTGTATAGTCCGTTCCCTCACACAGGGCTCTGCGGGAGAGGGCCGATGGCCTCCTTTGGTGTCCCACCTGCACCAGGAAGCAAACCCCCCAGCCCCTTTTTAAATAAGACTGGGCTCTTTCAGAAGCAGCTTCGAGTCATTCTGACATAGCTGCTCTCTATATATGTTGAAATATTAATTCTAGAACTGAATGCCATGTGTTACTCTGATAGATCATCACTTTCTCTCCACAAGTATAATCACTTGAAATTTGGCTTCTCCACCTGACCAGGAAACCTTGTCAGACCTCAAAAGACAACGACTTAGCGTTCATTCTTGGTTTTCATGAGCAAAATAGCATAGATTGCCTGTGAACTTATTTTTCTTTGTTATTGGTGCCTTTCTTTGTTACTTCATTTGTGGGGCAGGAATAGAAAACAGTTTTGACTTGAATGATTTCCCAGAATCCCTTGGAATTAGGTGAACTAAACTATGAACCAGTTTTGTCTTGTGCAGTCATTGTTTCCCCAATGCCTGACCCATAGAAGGTCCTCATTTAATATTTGTGGGGTTTTGGGGGGTTTTTTGTTGTTGTTGTTTGTGTATTTGTTTGAGACAGAGTCTCATTCTGTCACCCAGGCTAGAGTGCTGTGGCATCAGCCTAGCTCACAACAACCTCAAATTCCTGGGCTCAAGCGATCCTCTTGCCTCAGCCTCCTGAGTAGCTGGGACTACAGGCATGCACCCAGCTAATTTTTTCTACTTTTAGTAGAGACGGGGTCTCACTATTGCTCAGGCTGGTCTTGAACTCCTGAGCTCAAGCAATCCTCCCGCCTCGGCCTCCCAGAGTGCTAGGATTGCAGGTGTGAGCCACCACGCCCGGCCTAATATTTGTTGAGTTTAGCAAACTTAAATTGAATCGCTACAGTGTCCAGTTGAAGCAAGGAAGATGCAGTATGTAAGCCAACACATGGCTGTCTTTGCAGTGCGCTCCAATCATCTGTGTCACCTGAGAAGCCCCTCGCACTGTAACATAGAAAGTATCATGGTACACAGAGAGCTGCACAGCAACTCAGGAAATATTTCTTAAACAACAGTTTCTATTTCTTGGATTCATTGCCCTTTTTGTAAAACCTTTACTTGAATTCTCATTTCATTCTTGTAAGAGATGCTGAAGTTATACAGTGATTTTGACAAGACCCTCTGCTTTTAAGGAAGTTACACCCTAATGGGGAAACTTGACAATAAATAGAAAATAACAGTAAGGTGAGGTAAGTGTTCTCAGGGTGGACAGGAAGACCACCTGAGCTGGTCTTGCATATTCTATAAAGTTTTCCTGGAAAAAACGAGATTCAGCCAAGATTTAAGGAATGCGTAGAGGTTAGTCAGATGAAGGATGTGGTGGAGAGCATTCCAGGCAGAAAGAAAGGATATTGAAGTTGAGAGAGAACGTGTGCTGTTCAATAAAGCGCATGTTGTTCTGTGTGGATGTTGAGACATGAGACTGCAGAGGGAAGCATGACCTTGGTTATTGACAAAAAAAATTTTTTTTCACAAATCACAAACTTAGGAGCCTAAAACAACAAACAGGTATTCTCTCACAGATTCTAAAGTGCAGACACAGCTTCACTAGGTTCTCTGCTTAGGTTACAATTCAGGTACCCACTGGGGCTGTGTTCTCATCAGAGGTTCAACTGGGGAAAGATTTGCTTCCAAGCTCCCTCAAGTTGTCGGCAGTTTCCTTGAGGCTGCAGGATGGAGACTTCTGTTTCTTGCTGGAAGCTGCTCTGAGTTCCTAGAGGCTACCTGCACCTCTTTGCCTTGTGGGCTTTTCCAATAAAGGGGCTTACTTCATGGCAACTGCTTCTTCAAGACTAGTAGGAAGAGTCTGTCTGGTATGCCTGCCAGCAAGACAGAGTTGTACATATAGTAACGTAATGGTGGGAGTGACTCCTATCACCTTTGCCATGTTATTCTTTGGGTTAGAGGCAGGTCATGGGTCCCATGCATACTTAAGGGGGGGAGAATATCATACAAAGGCATGAACACCAGGAGGCAGAGCATTGGCCGGGGGGAGGGGGTCACCTTAGGGTCTGCTGGTCACACAGAGGTTACACTTTATAATGGGGACTGTCAGGAGTCATTGAAAGGTTTAAGCAGAAGTTTAATTTGCAGTATGAGAATGCATTAGAAGGCACACGGTTCCAATCCAGAAGACTAGCTAAAATGCTGTTGCAGCAAACCACGTGGGAGTGAATGGTAGCTTAAGTGGAGGTAGTAGCCATATGGGTAGAGACCCTAAAGAGACTGATGATTAATAGGATATGGGAAGTAAAGGAAAGGAGGAAACCAAGGATAAATGATGCACACATTTCTGGCTTGGTAGTTGGTTGGTGAAAGCAAAGAACCTTGGACCAGGAGCCTAGTAAGTAAAAGAAAGTGATTCAGGTGGGGCTCTGCTCGTAGTTCTCACGTCCCTGAGCTCCAGCCTGCTCTGTGGCCTCAGACCACGTCTCTCTTCTCAAGAGAATCTGGATAAGATGGTGTTAACAGCACAACGGGCTTGCCACAGTCAGAAATTGTAGCGTCAAATGCTGGTCTTGCCAATTGTCAGTCAATAGGGACTCTGACTGGAAACTAAAGGCAGCACGCCATAAATTAAGTACTTGTGTTCCCCAAAAATGGCCATCTTAGTTCATAAGCTTTTTGCTTAAATGACCGCTGCATGCCAGGAGTGCAGTAGCACCCATGATGTCGTCGTCATGGTAACGCCTGGGCATCTTTATTCCCAGTGGGCTGTCTCGTGTGCTCTACGCCTGCAGCCACTACCGTGCCCTGTCGCTGCAGTGCACAGACAAGGCAGGGCTCCTCTAATTTCCTGTTTGGATGTGATGTGTGTGGTTTTTATTGGGGTGAGTGAGCCTCACCATTTCTATTGCTCTCAGAACGACTGGAAAAAAAAATAGTATTTTAAATTAAGACAGCGATTGGATTTGGCACCTAATGTGTTTCAAAGCACACTTAGTTTTCTTCCAAGATGGGAGAGATGTGAAAAGTCAGTAGTTTATCGAAAGAAATTCATACCATGTTGAAATAACTATTTAGAAGTTCGAATTTTTAATACTTGAGCCATTTTAAGATGCAGAGTGCTTTCCTGCATTTTTTTTTTTTTTCCGCTATGAAAAATTCTCTGAAACCAGAATGACTCAAGCAGAGCCTGGAAAATACTGGAGAATCACATGATGGCTAAAAATAAGCACATCCTCTCCAGCAGGGACAGTAAGCAGGGCAGAAGCCCGTATGCGAAGGCTCACGCTCGCTGCACATGCGCAGTGCTGTCAGGCTCTCTGCCCAAGGCAGGCGCAGGTTTTGTAATCGCTGGTCAGCAAAGGGAGGTCTTCAGGCGCTGCTCACTGTGTGCCCCGGCAGCCACGCCCTCAGTGAGCCTGCCACCTGCAGTGTGCCTCATTGGTACACTCTCCGGGGCCGAGACATTTATTGCACTGAAATGACCCCTGAACAGTGGATTGGGAGGGACACAGGCTGACTCACAGCTCTTGTCACTGCCTGTTTTTCCTTAAGCCCTCCCCTTGGAATCAATAGCAGATGCTATTGATCACAGAATGTCTTTTTGTTGCTGTTAACATTGCAAAGCATACGTTGTGTGAAATGGCTGGACATTTGGTGACTGTTCTGTAGGGTACAGAATAGGTTTTCCAAACTATAGCATTTAAAGTACTTTACCAAAAACATAACAGAACTTGTCTTGAGCACTCACTGCTCACACCCAGGGGCATTGTCCCTTAGTGCCCTAGCTGGCCTTTCTGCATCTACCCTCACCCCTTTCGTCTGTTCTCAACACAGCAGGCAGAGTAAGCCTTTCGAAGTCAAAGTCAGATCATGTCACTCTGTTCAGGGTCCGGCACCAGCTTCCCTGTTCCCTGAGAAAGACAAAAGCGCCTGTGAGGGCCTGTGTTACCTCCCCTTCCAGTGTGTCTCTCACCTTCTCTTCTCCTGCGGTGTCCCATGCTCCCTCTGCCCCAGCCACCTGCCCTGGCTCCTGAGCAGGTGCGGCAGGGCCTTTGCACCACCATAGACCTCTCCCCTGCCTCGGCTGCTCTGCTCCCGGCTCTCCAGACGGCCACCTGCCTCCCCTCCCTCAGGTCTTAGCTCCAATCTCACCTTCTCAAAGAGGCCTTGGAGGGTTGCTCCTGCAACAGGCACATCCCTTGCAGGGATCCTGGAATTTGTGACTACGGAGTTGCTACAGGAGGTGTTGGTTTCTGTGAGGAATGAGACTTTTGAGCCAGGGTGACCCTCACACGTGCCTGGTGTGGCCCTCGCCTCCTTGTGTCTGTGCTGGACAGCTGCAGGACTTCCTCAAGAAGGGCACCTAGTGCCAGCCTGCTGGTGTTCGGTGTCCCTGACCCCTCTGTCCTTCCGAGTGGCCTCCAGCTGAGTGTAGCCCGTGGAAGCCCCCATAGGTCTGAGGTGAGGAGTTGAAACTAAAGAAGAACCCATAGTGGAAGCTCAGGCCTTCCCTGTAATTCCTAGCTGAAATTACCACCCACCCCACCAGCCCCGCCCTCCTCGCCGTTCCCTGCTCTGTAGCTCTCTTGTCCGTGGCACTTATTTTCTAGTTTCCTCTATCACTTATGATTTATTATGTTAGTGTTTATTGCCTGGTTCTCCCCTCAGAATGTAAATTCCACAAGGACAGGCATCTTTTGTGTTTCATTCATTGTTTTATCCCAAGTGCCTATTAGCTTGCCAGCTACATAATGGAGTTTTAATAAATATTTGTTGCATAAATGAGTGAATTAGGGTAATTTAGAAGGAGCAGAGACTGGAGCTACCACACAGTGATTTCTTAAGATAGAGACTGCATGGAATGGAGGGAACGCATTGGTGGGTTATGGGTTAATCAATTTTTATAAAGATTTTCTTTAAATAAAAATGAGCCTTATTTTCTTATTATTTCAGCAGTTTAGATTTATTTTGCTAGTGTCTAGAAATGGGAAACCAGTGTATTTTTGCATCATTAGTTGAATCAGATCTCATTTGCTGAGTAACAATAGGTATGTAAGCTACTGTTTATTGAGCACTTACTATATACCAACGTTTTGTGTAAAAGCTTTCCCCGTATTGACTCACAGACTCCTCCCAACTCTGGAAAGTCGGTCCTGCTATTCGCATCTTAAACTTAAAGCACACAAGGTGGCAGCGAAAGTCACACCACTGGTGAGTAGCAGAACCAGGCTCCCAATTGAGAAGGCCGTCTGGCTGCAGAGCCCCTTCTCAACCACTGCACCCTAGTGCCTCCCTGCAGACTGAAGCGAAGGACATCTGGTTCCACACCAGGTCTTCATTCTCGCTGCATATGGAGCTGCCCACTTTTACAAGCTGACACTGAAGTTGTGAAAGGGAGGGGCAGCCAAACTTTGCCTGGGCTTTGTTGCTAAGAACAGAGGCATAAGGGCTGTGGATTGCTGATTGCAGAGTGAGAGTGCCAGCCCCCTAATGGTCTCACGAATCAGAGCTTCTCAGAACCCTGTAAACATCCCATGTGGACTGAATTCTGGCCACTGAGGTGCTCCTTTGGCCTTCAGAGCAAAATAAGTGACAGGATCTAGGAGTGAAGGTATGAGGCCATTTTTGAAGGAAAGGATCAGCTCTTTATTACTCACATTTGCAGCCATCAGGATTGTGTAGGAGCTGTCAGTCACATTGCAGTTTGAGGGCTCTGGTGTCAGCTTAGTCACTGAGGAAGTCCTCTTCCCGTGGGAATTCACCCTTCCCATCATTCTAGCCCATGCCCTTTCCCCCAGCAGTGACCTTCCTTTTTTTTTTAACCAAACTCATTATCTCAGTTAAAAAATAAAATCATTTGCCAAGGTGAAGGGGATAGGAAAGTGATGTCAGGTCCATTGATGGATTAATCAATGCAGATGTAATGTATCTTCTGCCATAGTGTTTTGGTGGTTAGGGGTTTTTGTTTTGTTTTGTTTTTGGAGACAGGGTTTCGCTCTGTCACTCAGGCTGGAGGGCAGTGGCGTCATCATAGCTCACTGCAACCTCCCACTCCTAGGCTCAAGCGATCCTCCTGCCTCAGTCTTTCAAGTAGCTGGGACTACAGGCACATGCCACCATGCCCTGCTAATTTTTTATTTTTTTGTAGAGGTGAAGGTTTCACTATGTTGCCTAGGCTGGTTTTGAACTCCTGGCCCCAAGCAATCCGCCTGCCTGCTTCGGCCTCCCAAAGTGCTAGGGTTACAGGCCTGAGCCACCGCCCCCAGCCTCTTGGGGGAAGTTTTAACTGTGTGAGGATTAATGGGAGTGGAGTGGAGAGGGCAGTGGCCTCTCAAAGTTTGGAAGACATTGGAAATGACCAGAAGAGCGGCGGCCTCTTGAGAGTGTGTGCGCGCACATGCTCATGTTTTTAATGTCTCTGTGGTTCTTGTCAACAGCATTAATGTCATATTTTTAGTTCCTCTGTTTATGATTTTGGCAAAAAGAATATAGCAGATTATGTGAGAAGAATTTCTAAATTCCAGCAGAGCCCTGGCCGTGACAGATAAAACAAAAGCACACTGCTTTTATTTGTTTCATCCTTCTTAACCCACTGGGCCTCATATGCCCAAAATGTTGTGGCATTTTCCATAAACATTAAGCAAGCTACTAATTATTGACATTAGACACAGCAATGCCCTGGCCTCACTAAGGCAATGAATCAGGCCACTCTGTTTTTTTTTTACAACTATGGTTAAAATGTCTTAGAATCATATTTATGCCCCAAATCCTAAAGGCATTAATTAAGATACAACTGCTCAAAGACTAGCATTATAAATCATGTCCGTATCCAATAAGTAAATTCAAAGAATTACAGGGACTCGTACAGAATTTATGCTTATATTCCTCTGCTTCCGAAACTCCTTTTTATTTTGAAAAGGAAAATTAGGGAGGTAGAGAAAAGCTTGAGGGCAAAACAATGGGCTTGTAAAACAGGGTTACCACTAATTATGTTCTCAGGACATCATCAAATGCAGCTGGAAAAAAAAATTGAAATGTTTGAATCAGCTGCAAGAAAAAAAAATCTATATCTGTATTATAGCCAAAATAGGTCCACTCTCTGCAGAAGCCATTATATAAGTGTTTTCCACATAAGCGTCATTGAGCCCAGAGGCATGGGAGGGTACAGAAGTCAAATCACTGGCAGAGCAGGGGCAGGCCGGGAAGCAAGAAGACAGCTATTGAGGACCTCAGTATCTAAAATTCAGAATTGATGCTATAGGGACATTATTGGATCAGTTCACAAGATAGGAATACAGACGGTAGCTTACATGAAAGCATTATGTCAATGTTAAGTTTACTGATATTGATAACTATACAATTTTCTGATAACATCTTTGTTTCAGTGGCCAAAGTAAGTGGGGAAAGAATATCTGGCAGCCCTGGAAGCTGGGTTCACTAGAGTATGGTTGTTTCAAAGAAGACAGCAAGACCTATTAATATAAAACAAATACAGACTAGTTCTTAACTGTCTAGAGAGGATGCTATACTTTACAGTATTGTCTACTATTTATCCTAAAAAGGAAAACATGAAATCATTGAGTGTGTTGAGGACAAAAGGTTTCATTTTTATACATTGAGTATGTGTTAACCATTTGACAGCTGTGAGGGGTAAATTACTTCTGTTTCAAATTGCAGCTTGTGATGATTTAATGAGCCCACTTTACATTTATTTGAAAATGAGCCCTTTTAGTTTAACCCTTAACTGTGGTAGTGTTTAAAAAAAAAAAAACAAAAAACCTAAACCTCTGAAGGTACTGAGATCTTTCCTGTTGTCTAATTTCTCCACATTTATTCATTTGAAGGTACAAATGTACAGTTAACTAGTGCTGAACACTTATATCCTCATGTTATCATTTATTTTCTTCTATTACCGGTTTCTTTCCAAATAACTTAATCAGAATTTCAAAACCCCTCTAATTTTAAATGTCAAACACTAATTGCCTACTTGACCTATGATGCAATTTTTAAAATGTGTTTTCCGTTGCACTCCTTCCTTTGCTCAGCCTGCACCGTGTCCCCGTCAGCAACTGTGAAGGGTGGGGCGGGAGCTGTCCTTCCGTCCCACGTGGGCACAGGTGGTGGAGCGGCAGAGGGCGCCAAGTCTGATTGTCATTGCCTTCCACGTCTCAAGGGGACCCAGAAGGTGCATGTGTATGTGCCAGCGTGAAAGACCTGGCCCGAGGCCCCCGCCTGGCCTTTGCCAGATTCATGAAACACAGGTGCCATTTTAAGGCTGGGACTCTGCGGATTGAGTCAGAGGCACACGGGCGTATCTCAGTTGGGCTCTGTCAACAGCAAGAGCCGTGTTTTCCCAAGGGACCGAAAGAAAAGCAGTTTCCCTGTGAGGCTGTGTGTGGCTGGAACTGGGAGAGCGTCAGCCCCTGCAGCAGCTCTGGCCTCCCTGCCGCGAGCCACGCAGAGTGTGTCCCCATGGCCTCTGTTCTCTCTCCGTGCGACTCTGTTCTCCCCAGCCGGCGTCCTCTGCTGTTTTATAGTCGCTCTTCCCGTGGCCTTGCCCAGGAGTTGGGCTTGCTACGACCCCTTCTGCCTCTTACCAAACATTTCTTTTTTTTTTTCAAGCTGTACTTGATGATATCCTGAGAAAATAATTAGCGGTAACCCTGTTTTATAAGCAATCAGCTTCTGTTCCTTCCGTGTTTTTTTCTTTCTAAATTGACATTGGACGGGGTAAGGCTGAATAACCAGAAAGTGAGTGTGTCTGAGGAGCCTGGCTTGGTCACTGCAACCAGCCACCTCAGAGTTGCTCGCCTGCCTATGGAAGGTTCCGTGGGAGGTAGGTCACGTGCTCTCTAGGGAAGCCCCCTCTGCAAGGCTGTGTCCCTCAAAAGAGGCCAGTGAACGTGGCTTAGACTTGGACAGCCCAGCACAAACCACTCAGAGTTAAGCATTTGTGGCTGAACTTACCCACTCGACCTGCTGTCCTGATGCTGTGTAGGTAGGAGTCCTAAGTCATCATGGAACGTGACCTTGAAAGGAAACCAAGGAAGAGCTCTCTTTCTACGGGGCTGATGGTTTTTATTTGGTTTCCTTCATGTATTGCTGGTTCTTCCTATCATTGACTTTGACATCTGACAGGAGCTCCTCAAACTTTCCCTGGTATCCTTACCCTGGAGAGATGCCTCTGCTAAGTGTTGTGCAATGAATTATGAAAACTGCTACTGGGTGTCTCTGGGTAGACACTGTGATTGGCCGTGGGAACATAAGGTAATGACCAAAACAGATACAACTCCTGCGTCATGGGGCTGACATCTAAAGGGAGGAGTCAGCATTAAAGAGACAGCTATGCCATTGCAGTTGGTATGTGCTATGAGGAAAGTGTCCAGGGTGCTGTGGCCTTCCAGAGGAGGTGACATCTGAGCTGAGGCCAGAAGGATGGTAGAGTCAGTCACTCAAAGGTGGGGGGCAGATAGGAGGGAGAATGTTTAAGACAGAAGGAATATAGCCTGATCACACCGGGTGGTCTTGGAGTCATAGAACACTGGCTTGTTCCTGAGAACATTGAAGATGCCACACCTGGGAATTCTTAGGTGGCTGTAGCTCCCATGAGACTGAGCTCCTGGGAAAAAAGACTGCATCTTAGTCATCTTAGAGACTTCCAGTACATGGCCCTTGGCAGGCATAAGCATATTAAATAAGGGCTATTGATCGTGGATAGTCTTTGTGCTTTATATTAAAATTTGCTGTATTGCTTATTTAAAAGTCTGCAGGAACTTGGTTTTTCCCAAGCTGCCTCCCCAGGTGCTACGCTACCTCTAAGAAGGCTCTTTGCCAGATGAGCGTGTCCACGCTGTGTCCCCTGCCCACTCCCCAACATGGTTTTCTTTTCCCGGCTGGTTTGGCCTCTGGTTAGAGAACCTGGTCAGTGGGATACAGAGGTAGCATCCAGGAGTGTTTGTAGAGGCTGCTACAGAGGTGGAGGGTCCTTGCAACTGTATACCAGCCACAAATAAAGCAAAACATCAGCTCTCTAGAATCCTTGGGAAGCTCTTCTGCAAAGGTGAGGTTTCCAGGGATCTGCAGATTTATCTTTTGAATACTCAAAACTATTTTAAGGCATTCTTAATTTAGCCATTCTCATTTTAAAGTATATTTGGCATTTCCCTGTATTTTTAAAGAACACTCTTTTTTTTTTCTTTATGACAGAAAGGCACGTATTTTAAAGGCTGTAATGCTGTCAGTGCTTCTTGAGGGCGTGTATGACTTGCCTTTGTAACTGACTCCAGGCACCTGAAGGCATACAAATATAAAGTTTATAGTCTTCCTGTTTGCTACTTTGTAATTAGGATTTCGGTTGAAACTTGCAACTGCAGCCACATACCTGCCTCTTTCTAATCCGCTGGTGCTGATAAACTATAAAATTGGAAACCACATCACTAGGCTTTATTTACTTGTTCATGTATTTACTTTAAACATTTGTTCCTTAACCAAATATGTGTTCAGCAAGTATCCTGCTGTGCTGTGCGGTTGCAGAGAGGAATAAGATGCGTCCCCTGCCCTCCTTACCTCCTAGAAGAGTAGCGGGGGGAGGAGGGGTGCAGTGGGGAACTGGGCCATCAGGAGCACCTGCACCAGTTTGAAGTCGGGGACACCAGAGCTGCCACCTCCAGGGGCTGCGTTCAGAGGAAAAGGGGATGGGTGGGCCCCAATGATAACCTGAAATTTCTTAAATTGTGAAATATATAAACTTCATTGCATTTACATTGTGACTTCTGTTTTGGCCGTGTATGCCATTCCCAGCATCTGTGCCGTGTTCTAGATAGTGAGAGTCTTTCATGAGCTGAGCTCCAGATAGGTAAGGTCTTACCTGAAACAAGTGGTCCTCTTTTTTTCTTTTTTTTACTTTATATCATTATTAGCAATGCCAGGTGGATCACTCGCTTAAGGTGATGACCCCCCAGATCTCCCCATTGTAAAGGTATGTTTTTCCCCTTTGTAGTGAGGAATTTGTAGGATAATACCTTGACACATGTAAATATTTTGTTCCCCAAAAACCTCTCACCTAAAGTTTTAGTGTCCACTGATGAACTTTTCCTGAATCAGTTACTAATTATGGATGTTGCAAAATGATGATTTTTCTAGTTCTAACATTTCCTCTACATTCACTGGCTGTCAGTGTTCTGTAGAGAAGATCTTTATATTCTTTCTCTCCCTGTCCCTGTCCTCCTCCCCCTCATATCACAGACTGATAGATTTCCATTTGTCCAATGCATTACAATAAATTCCAGCTGTTACTCTTCCTGATATGCAAACTCTCCCAAGTGTGACTAGGTGGGAGCCCCTTTATGTCGGCCCCTGCCTCCTTTTGACCTTAATCCTTGAGTACATCCTTGCTTTTTGACACAAGGCATCCTAAGCTCACCTTGAACATTCCCTGCCCCATCCCTGGAATCAGCCATTTCTCAAGAAGCTCTTTCATTGCAGAGTAACATTGAGAAACCAAGATTTGGGCACCAGGAGTGCTCACTGCTATGGAGATGGCATTGCCCCTAGGCTCTTTCGGTGGCTAAAGCTAGGAATTACATTAAAAGAGAAAAAACATACATTCGTATTGATATTTCATCTAAAGTATTAATCTGTTACAAGGTCTCTTGTTTGTTAGAAACTCAATAGAGTGATTGAGTTTATCTAAAAGGTTTTCCTCTTAAAAAATTTAAAATCCTTTTGTTTCTGTTACTCTTAACTCTCTGGAGAAAGAAGGGACAACTGCATTAACCTCAGATTACTTGAGGCAAAAACAGTACTCACAAAGGTTAAATAAATTGCAGTTGCCCAAGACAACACCATCGTTTCATCACGTGCACTTTTTCTAAGCGTATTTGTACTCCTTTCTGCTTGGGAAGGGATCGCTGGAGGTATCTCTTATGTGTTTTAGTAAATTCCTTTTAATATCATACATATGCTGCTTATCTAGAAAACATTTTTCATGTTGCCAATATGTATAATTTATTGTGATTGCTTTCAGGCGCGGCTAAATCAAGTCCAGCATCTAAACCAGGATCCACACCTTCTCGTCCCTCCTCAGCCAAAAGGGCTTCATCCAGCAGCTCAGCATCCAAGTCTGATAAAGATTTAGAAACACAGGTCATACAGCTTAATGAACAGGTAACTCCTCATGCCTGGCCGTGGCTCTGGGAGCAGTGACACACGTAAGCCACGAGGGGCCAGACCCCTAGGCTGGGATAAGGGAAAGATGAGGTGGAGTCAGTGGTTTCAAGCAAGAGTAAAAAGAATTGTTCAGGAAGGTGATATCAGTAGCCCATGATGAATAAAAGATGTTAACCACTAATCTCAAAGCTGTACATTAAGATGGTACAAGTGGCTCACCTTGCTGCAGGCTTGTAGGCCACCCTCCCCTCCGCTATGCCTCGGTGGCTATTGTGAGCTCCAGGCTGGACTGTGGCCCATCCTGCCCACTTCTGGCCAGTCTAGGCAGTGGTAATGGCTGCTTTAGAGTCTGTCTCCCTTTCCTTCCCTCCCTTTTTCCTTCCTTTCTTTTTTTTCTGCACCTATTTAGTTGAGCCTGTTCTATGTGAAAGATACTATGCTTAATGTGAGTAATATAATGGCAGCAACACAGAGGCCCTCCCTTCTGTTGTAGCACTCACAGGCAGCAGTTACACACGGTAGGTTATTACACAAGCAAACAAAGACCCTGATACTTCCCACGATGGCGAAACTTGGATGCTACAGGAGCACCGAACCCAATATTGGGGGTTCTGAAAGGCTACAGTTGTGTTTTAAGTAGAAGAACTTTCCTTTTTGTCTCATATTCCTTACAATTACAGTAAATCTAGATCCACTGTCATTGAAATTGTCATTATAAAATCTTAGGTACACTTTCCAATGATAGCCAATTTTGCCTAAGATTATACACATAGTTTAAAAGTAATAAAACAGTGGGTAGCATAGGGCCCACTGTGGAAGCCACCCTGCCTCCCCAGGGTGTGGAGAGTCTCCTATGCTGGCTACCCTGCCTCTGGGAGAAGAGCCTTTATTCGAGGTCCTCAGGTGGTTCTCAGCCACTCACCGGGCCAGCCTTGGTGATTAATCTTATTCTTGATGAGCCAAGAGTCTAGGAACAGTTTTTGAGATTACTGTATATTTGCAATCAAGAATCTAATTTAAAAGCAGGCAGTTGCTTAACCCAGGGCATAATTCTGATCACTTTCATGAGAAAGGTAAAACCTTAAGTCATCCAGTGGGTAAGACTTGGATTTAGAAACTGTGGAATGTTCTAATTACCTGATGATTCTGTTTGAGCCCATAGAGAGTTTCCAGTAATGACTTCTCAGATAAATGGCGGTAAAGACAGCCTTGGGCCTAAGGCTCCAAGCAAATCAGAGTAGACCTAAGAGTCAGGCGGTGGGTCTGTGATGTTTTAGATTTCCAGTGGGCTTTCCATATCTGCAAGTTCCGTGTTCATAGATTCAACCAACCATGATGGGAAATATTTTGAAAATATAAAATAAAAAATAACACAGTGATAAAAAATAACAGCACAATGATAAAAACTAGTACAGCATAACTACTTACATAGCATTTACATTGTGTTTTTTATTTTAAGTAATCCAGAGATGATGTAAAGTATATGGGAGGACGTGTATGGGTTATATGCAGATATGCCATTTTATATCAGGGACTTGAGCATCTGTGGGTTTTGATATCCGAGAGGGAATGTCCTGGACTCAATCTCCCTCAGATGCCAAAGGACAGCTGTATAACTCTTTTCTCCTAAGGAGTTCAGATTCTTTTGATATCTCTGTTATCTCATGTTTCTTCATGACCCCTTTCCTCTCTCTTCCTCCTCCACCACACCCAGGTTCCCACCCCTTCGGCCCAAATTATAACCACATGGAAACCTCTAGGTCCTTCTCATCCATCCCTCTCTCCCTTGCAGCCTGCCCCCAGCCAGCCCCTCTTCCTGTCCCTGGGGCTGGCTTGAGGCTCCCATGAGCTCTCCATCACACAGAGCCTCCCATCCCCAGGGGATGCAGACCTCTCAAATGCCTCAGCTAAACCACCCTGCCATCCAAAATGCAGTCCAGAGAGGACAGAGAGAGGAACAGTCCAGTGATCTTCCTTGTTACAATTCCTTCCAAAAGGCCTCACTCCCCCTTCCTGTCCCACCGCCCCCCAGGCCTTCCCATCGAGGAGTGTGCCTGCCCCCTCCCCACCCTCCTTTACAGGGAAGGCCTGACACACCCAAAATTGTGAGTTTACCAAGCACTTACTGCACATTCATCTCCGTGGTTGACTGTCACTGCTCCCTGCATTCTCTGTCCTTGAAGCCTACAGGATGCCCCCAAGGCTGGCGGGGGCCACACAGGTATCACAGTGTTGGAACTGAGAACCTGGGGTGAGCAGAGGCTGAGTGAAGATGGTGATAGGCAAAGCGACAGGGCCGTAAACCTGAAGGATTTTCATTCTCTTGGCCGCCTGCTTTTCCTCAGACAATCTCCCGTGATATACTATAGAGGGACCTCTGTGCTAGGTAATTCCAACGATAGAGATGAATCAAGCAACACAGGGGAGAAAAAGACATAAAGAAAATAACGAGAGGCTCTTTCTGGCAGTGGGTTAGCCAACGGGAAGTGCGTTGGAGTCACTGCTGTGTTCAGGGACCTCTGGCGAGGGGAGATGGGTTGGCACAGGCAGAGACTGTGGCTGTCACTGAGACGGCAAGGCCTGGGGGGACCTGCAGTCTGCAGACTTGCTGGGAGGAGTTGGGAGAACTGTGAAACAAGAACATCCCTTCCTTGGCCTTGACTTCTCTCGAGGACCCGCCTCCAGCATGTCCTCCATCGCTTAGGCATCTGCCACGACATGGGAGGGATAAGGCTGGTGTCAGTCTTAGTGAGCGGAACTATGACAGTGGAATTTCGCTTGCCGGTTGATCTTTCATCATCTAACTTAGCTACTGATGGTTTTTATCAGGGAATGTTTATAGCTGAGCACCTGTTGCCTAATGCATCTGCAGTGTCACCAAAGCCTGACTTAGGCTGGGTATTTCTACCAAAGCCTCAGCTATTGGCTCATTATACGGAGCAAAGCACTCAGGAGGCAGAAAAACCCAACTTCCCTGGGTTGAAGTGTCCATGCCTGGTCCAGGGGGAGCCAGGAAGTGGTGGCAACCTAATCTGCCACGGATCCATCTGGTGACACCAGCACTGGGCTGAGATGGATTCTGTGGCCAAGCCCAGGGAGGTGTTTAAAGCAGGAAAGGATTTCTAGAATAAAGGGAGTTTTCTTTTTTCTGGAATTCAAGCTGGTTGCCTTGTTTTGTTTTGTTTTTTTAACATTTTACAAACGTTCAAGCTATAGTATTAACAGAAATGAGTTAAAAGTTCACAGACTGAGCCACTGCTCTGTGAGTCGCTACGTGCAGGCAGCAGTGAGGTTGACACTGTGGGAGCACATTCCTGAGTCTTACAGGATGGGTACGGGTTTGCCAGGTGCAAAATAAGGGGATGGACGCTGCATGGGCTCAGCATGTATTTGAATGAATCGGTAATTCCAGACAGATTAAGTTGCATGTGCAAAGGCCCAGAATTATTAGAAATAGAAGAAAATTTTGCATTCCAAATATCATGTTTTGGCTGGGCCTGGTGGCTCACACCTGTAATCCTAGCACTTTGGGAGGCCACGGTGGGAGGATCGCTTGAGACCAGCCTGAGCAACAGTGAGATGCCATCTCTACCAAAAAAAAAAAAAAACAGAAAAAATTAGCCAGGGTGTGTGGCGCATGCCTGTAGTCCCAGCCAGGAGGATCACTTGAACCCAGGAGTTTGAAGTTACAGTGAGCTCTGATGTTGCTACTGCACTCTAGCCTGGGTGACAAATTGAAACCCTGTCTCAAAAAAAAAAGACTAATGTTTAAAAATTCTGTTAAGGGTGATTTTTAATAAATTAAAAGAGATTTTACCTAAGGAGGACCATGAAAGACTTAGTTTACCTCCTAAAGAGTATACTATACATAAAAATAAATAAATAAAGGATAAAAACAACGGGGGGATTCTCAGAGACCAGGAATGGGGTGATGGTTTGGGGCTGTGTGTAGCTGCTGTGCCCGTGGGCGTGTAGCAGCCCGAGACTTGAAACCACATCTAGTCACACCCCTGTCAAAGTGTCCTCAGCTCTGGGTATCTGAGTTGGGCCCTTTCTTGACTTTGGCCCCTTCACTTGCATGATCTCTCTAACTACCCTGAGAAGCTACACAGCCCTGCAAGGCCCTAGAACCAGAATTAAGGGCAAAAAGAGGGAATGAGAGCTGTTTTGGCAAGTGAATGGGGCTTCCGTGCCTTCCTGCCTTTCCAGTGATACGCCCAAAGCCCAAACTAGAAAAAGTGTGACAGATCCACTTGGCCAGGCTTTCAGTGTTCCTTGTGTCACCAAGCTCCAATTTCTCTGTAGAGAGCACGTGTCTGTTTGGCTCAGTATCATTTGTGAAGGGGTCAAAAGCTAAGGGTGGCTCTTAATGCAAGTGATCTGAAGAAGGGAGGGTCCTCACCATACACCTAAATAGCCACACTTACAGCCTCTCTCTTTTACTTCTCCGCCCTCCCAATCAGATTATGAGCAAGTGTTTTTAGTCCGTTCAGGCTGCTGTAACAGTGGGTGGCTTATACACAACAGAAATTTATTTCTTGTAATTCTAGAGGGTGGGGAGTCCAAGATCAAGGCACCAGCAGATCCAGTATCTGCTTGAGGGCCCAGTCCTCATAGAAAGCTCCTCCTAACATGCTGGAAGGATAACAGGCTCCCTTAGGTCTCTTTTATCAGGGCACTAATCCCATTTATGAGGGCACCTCCCTCATGACCTGGCCACCTCCCAGCGGCCCCACCTCTTAACAGCATCACATTGGGAGTTAGGATTTCCACATATAAATTTTGGAGGGGCACAAACTTTGAGACCACAGCAGCAAGTTTTAGGAGAATGATGTGTTCCAGGCCATGTTAGCAAGAGAGGAAAGTATACTCCCAGCCTGGGTGAGACCTTACAAGCAGATCGATCACTCTGACCCCAGTTAATAAACGCCCACTTGACTGAAGGGAACGATTAGCATTCTGTGGAGACTGGACGTTTTTGGCCCAGACTCAAGCTCCGAACAACAGCCCTGTTGTTTCTCCCTCAGATTTACACATTGGTTATTTCTGCAGGTCTCTCTCTCTCTGTTTTGGGTCTTTATTCACAGGTATAACTGGTCACTTATTTCTTATACTGTATTTTGGGGTTTTTCTTCTCCACCCTCCCTCCCTTGCAGGTACATTCATTAAAACTTGCCCTTGAAGGTGTGGAAAAGGAAAGGGATTTCTACTTTGGGAAGTTGAGAGAGATTGAGCTACTCTGCCAAGAACACGGGCAGGAAAACGATGACCTCGTGCAACGAGTAATGGAAGTGCTCTATGCTTCAGAAGAACATGTAAGTGTGTGGAGCCCTCGGCTCCTGAGTTCTAAAATGACTCTTGGTCAAAGTGCAGTGGATCGACGTGCCTTAGATAACCTCCCCAGGACCTCAGTGAGAATGACAGCCCAGCCAAGCACATTTGATACTCCCAGAGTAACAAACATTGTCATCACGATCCGTTGACCCAGGCCCGTGGGACACACATTCATAAATTAATCTGGGGAGAGATGGGTGGAAGATCTTTGACGGAGAAAAACACACTCATGCAGCCAAATCCCAAACGGTTTTCAGCTCTCTGAGTAAGCGAGCAGTCAGAATTTATATATGGATTCTTCTTTCTTCATGAAAGATTGGAGTGTGGTTAAAGGAGAAAATAATCTAGATGCTTTCCCCATCCCCTTAAGCCCCACAACTGTCTGTTTTTATTTCAAAGCTGGTTGTCTTGGTTACTCATGGCCAGGACAGACCAGAACTGTGGGACACAGCCCTTCGTTGCAAATCCTTCTAGAAGGCCTCCTTTGTGGGGAGGACCTGCCACCAGAGTTGGTGCTCGAGGGAGACCCCGGATGTGGGTTTGGCAGGGTGATGTAAAGCAGATGTGAGAAGCAGGGGAGGAACAGAATCTCGAAAAGCAGGGAGGGGAAGGGACAGGATAGACGGCAGAGACAGAGGCAGGTCGCCCCAGGCCTGCCTGTGCCAGGAGGGAGGGGCCGGGCAGCCTCGCAGGAGCAGGAGCCCAACAGGGCTTTACCTTCCAGATCGAATTGTAGGAGGCAAGTGACGAGGGGCTGGTTTGTGGAGCTTCTCCTTGTGCTGGGCTGAGTGCTCTCGGGCTCCCGGTGGAGCTGTGTGTGGGGGTATTCCCACAGAGTGTAGCAAGCCTTATTCCAGCTGAATACCAGGCACATGTTTACTCTATTTATGATTCAAAATTCTAGCAGTGAAATTCTCCTAAAGTGTGAGGAACTGTGTCTGGGGGTTGGGAGCTCTCCACCAATTTTTTTCCATTTTCCCCAGATTTTTTTTTTTTTTTAATGGCAAAGCAAGTACAGATTTTTTTTTTTTTTTAACTTCTTTCTTGGTCATCAGTAGCTCAGAATGTGGATTTTGAAGTCCTGGGAATCCACCTGATTAGACCCCAGAGGCTGTGATGGCTTCACAAAATACAGCTCTCAGTATTTTCATATCTAATAGAAGATGCACCCACCAGAGTGGCACGTCTATGACGTTCTCTGTGGATAGGGTGTTGGCTGGTAGCCTGTCAAGCACTGGACGAATTATGGTTACTCTCTTCACTAGCTTGTTTAAGGCTAAATCGAATGAGGT
This sequence comes from Lemur catta, assembly GCF_020740605.2. Lineage (NCBI taxonomy): Eukaryota > Metazoa > Chordata > Mammalia > Primates > Lemuridae > Lemur > Lemur catta. Next base: position 25,680,722 of record NC_059143.1, read on the forward strand.
CTACACAGCGAGTGGTGCTGTTGTCTGTCTGTGATAATGCCTGCCGGTGGGAGCGAGGCTGGTGTGCAGTATCGAATCTTCTTCCCAGCCCTGCACTTCCAGCACAAGGGAAACCTTCTGATTCTAACCTCAAGCCAGATTTTGTTTCAAGAGGGAGTCCTTGTGCAGAAGCACCATCACCTGATAGTGAACTCCAGATGAGGAGTCCGCACAGTCAGTCCCCTGACTGCCTGGCTAAGGGTCAGCGGGCCACCTTGCAAGAGCTTTTGCCTCCTGGGTGTGGTTTCAGGGGATCTACCTAGATGTTCTGCCTTTCCCGTCGCCACCACCCCACATACACACCCCTACACCCCAGTACCACCCTGCTGCTGTCCAGATTCTCAGAGCCTCTCTTGCAGTGTATGTGCAACTATTATTAAAATCCAGACACCCCAGGGAGAAGTAATGCTTTAAAACCTCATTAGTCATTAAGACCGAATAATGGGTTTAGCAGGTCCTATCCTTGGACACCTGGGATGGGGCCTGAGGGGAAAAGGCCTAGGGCTTTATGTGTATTAGCTTACTAGCTCCTTTAATGCTCTTGAGAATCTTATTAGGTAGATATTGTTGTTATCCCATTGTACATATGAGGGAAACTGAGGCAGTAGAGAGGTTAAATACCTTTCCCAAGTTTGTGAGTGGCATAATTTGCATTTGAACCCTAAAGTCTGAACCCTAAGTTCATGCTCTCCCTTCTCCAAGCCTGAGCCACCTTGAAATGCGATCATGACAGTAGTAATAACTAACATTTACTGAGCATTTAGCATGTGCTAGGTATTGTATTCATGCCCTACCTACATTTCTGACCTTAACCCCGTCCCTGTGGGGTGAGTGCTGTTACTTATCTACATTTCAGAGATGAAATTACTTGCCCAACAACTCATGGTTAATAAGCTCCAGCACTAGGATTTGAACCCAGGTTTATCTAACTCAGAGCCTCAAATCTTAAGGACTGTATTACCTCCCTCTTGGCATATTGGGTGCCATGGGACGAGGAGAAAATAAAGGTTATACTACGTGGGGAAAACCTCGAGACAGACTGTCCACTTGAAAGTCTTCCATTAAATACACCCTGTGGTGTGAAAAGGGAAATAGTCAAATTCCTACCTGGATTTTCTCCAAATAACTCTCCAGAGAGAAAGACCATTAAAGTGCATGCTAAGGAGTATCCAAAATCCAGGAGGAGAATTACTTAGAGAACCCAATTAGAATCTGGAAGAGAAAATATCAGCCTTAACATAAACTGCATGTGTGGGTTACCAGAACAAAATCTTCAAATGCAATTGCTGGCTTAATTTTTCTAGTTCCAGGATATTTTTTTTTCATTGCAACTTTGCATCTGGAAAACTCCCAAAGAGACAACATCAGGCTATACTGAGTTTTCTACAGAGAATAAACTGTTTGATCTAGAATATGCCAGGTGTCCTTGTTTAGAATACGACAAGACCCATTTTTTTTTTTTTAACCTTGGTTTTTGTGCAGAAAGAAAGAGAAGACTGCAGTGTGCCTGGACGCTGTGCTGGGTGCTTTCCATACGCGGCGTGCGCGCGCGACTCTGCTGAAGAGGCTCGGGAGCAGCTAGCCTGCTCTGCTTTCTGCTTCCCCCGCTAAGGTTCAAGGAATCGTCCTAGATATCGTAAAGCCTTCAAGCGTTTGCCTTTCTCCCTGCGGATAACGAGTCCTGTTTCTCTGGCAGCCTCCCAGAAGCCCAGCCGGGTTCCAGCACTGGGGGAGTGAGCCTTGCTAAAGCGTCCACCCTTGCCCGCCTTCCCCTCGTGTCTGTGGTCTGGAAAGGCATCACTTCTCTAAAAGCCGTGCTCAGTGCTTACGAGCACCCCGCTGCCAGCTCTGGGAATCCTCCATTTGCCCCCACCGTGCTTGACCCTGACGCTGTGTCCTGTTTTCAGGCCGTTCCCACATTCGGGTGTCTGGTAGAGTTGCGGCCACGTGCAGGGGTGATACACATGGCGAATGGGAAGAAATGTCAGCACGTTGTTCATGATGCTGTTGGTCAGCTGTGCGCACAGATCTGAGGTGGCAGAGATGTCTGGTTGCCTTTCGCAGACTCCTTGAGGTGGTAGGAGGCCGGGTTTGTAGCCCACGCTCTGCAGGTAAACGCAGGTGGGCACGCGTTGACGTTTCAGGCAGGGGTATTTGCCGGAGGGGATCTCTCCCCTGAGTGACAACTTACCACTTTTATTTAGTGATGCTTGGTCTCTGATTCCTATAGTCAAGCCACCCTAGAATATGATGTTTGGAAGATGTGAAAATCCAGATGGGAGTTTTGAGTAGGGACGTCCACAGAGGTTATTCAGTTCCTAGTTATAGAAACATGATGGAAGTTTCCAGAGCAGATCTTTATCTTTTTCATTTTATTTTCCCTAGTACTTAACTTATGGCCACAGGTGTCTAGCTTAGTCATTGGCTACCTGCTCCCTCATGGATTCTGTCAGCTGAGGTGCACCAGCTTTATAAACAGTTGTTTCCTCAGGTACTGGCTGCCATGGGAGCCACTGTTAAACCAACCTAATGACTGTTTCTCCTTCAACCAACACTGTTTGGATGTGGGCTGTGTTTCTGTCACTGGAATATTTCTGTGCCTGGACTAAGCCCTGGGTACATAGAAAAAGACACAACCTCTCTCCCCCACCATCCCCTGAGGCGCTCACAGTCCCAGCGAGGGAGACAGACAGGGACGTGACTAACCGGGATATGTGTCAGATTATGATACATGTGATAATGGAGACATAAATAAACTCGTGCGGGGAGCAGATAAAAACAGCCTGGAGGACCAAGCAGAGACTTCACAGTGAGGATGGCATTTGTGTTGCATGCTGAAGGCCGCTGGGAATCACAGCAGTTACAGAACTAAGCTAGAGTATTTTGCAGGCAGAGGAAAGAGCATGAACAGAGCAGAGAGGGAAGAACAGCCACTACAGCTGGCGAGAGTAGCGGGAGATGACGCTGTGGAGCGCTGCCGCCCACAGCGGTGGGAGCAGGGTGTCATGGGGGCTTCCCGAGGGCCCCTCCTCCCTTCTTTGTTCCCATTTCCTCCCACAGTGGCCAACAGCCTTCTTCAAGACTGTCCTCCAACTTGCTTCTCTTTCTAATGATTATAAGAAGAATAAAGAGTTATAACACACAGCTAAACATTTAGAAAGATGTGATGGATTGATACGCACATATTAAAACTAATGGACACTCTACTACATTAGTCCCATATTTGGCATAGGTTTTGCCTGACCTCCTACTCATATGTGGGATTAAGTTCTTCATTCTCATATAGGGCATAAGAAAAAGATTTTTTTTTTTTTTTGAGCCTACAATAGCATTGTGTGGGCTGGGAGCTCTCAGCTGTGATGTGTAATACCTCAGAATGACAGGCGTGTTCTGCCAGACTTCCAGACTGCCTTAATTTGCACCCCAAGCACTAGCAATGTATTGTTAATCTGGGAGGTTTGCCCTTTAGGCTAGCAGTGCCCAGAAAGAGGGGTCTGGGGTCCACAGTTCCTGCAGGTGTACGACATCACCGGTGGCAGTATCCTGTGACTGGGACATCAGCCCAGTGTGCGCTGGCGGCTGCCCTTGGCCAGCTGGAGACCTCAGAGCCATAGACAAGGGCACCGAACCCACCCGCTTGCTGGACATGTTCGGAAAGGAAGCCCAGCCTAGTAGTTTCCTGGTCCTATAGCTTTTTACAGGCTCAACAGTTACTTGAATCCAGATCTTTCAACTTCAGCTAACTCCATTATCCCACAGTTAACTCCCAGTTGTGATGTGAGCAAACTAGATTTTCTGTAAAATGTAAAACAGACTCTCATTTCTGAGATCCTTTCGGCAGTCTAACATGCACAAAGACAATTAAGTACTAAAAGCGTACTTCAGGCCAGCTGAAGTTTGAGCGGTACAATATGGAAGACACCACACTAGCACTCAGGAGTTCAGACGATGAATAAAACAACATAACTCACCCGTGCGGGGCTCGGAGCCCAGCTGGAGAGACAGCTGTGTAGCCACCCCGCAGGAACACACGCAGGGCTGTAGCGCCCTCTGACAGAAGCAAGAACCGAGGATGCAGAGCTTGGAGAGAGGAGCCATCAATCCAGGGAGGAGGCAGTGGGAGAGACTCCAGGGAGGAGCAGTGTTTCATAATTCAGAGGAGCATGTGGCAGAACAGACAGGCGGGAGTGCCCTGTCCAGCGTTGCTGTTAAAGTCCCACGAGCATTGGTTTCATTCTTCTTCCCCAGATGAGAGCATGGACTGAGGGAGGCCGTTGAACTGTCTCCTGTCTGGCCCTGGCCCAGCAAGAAATATTCCGCTCCCATGAGAGTGTGTGGCCTTCCTGCCAGTTGAGGCCCTAACTCTTTTGAGCTGAGAGGACCACCCTCATGTGTGCCAGGCAGAGGGCAAAGCTGCTGGCAGAGGACGCTGCCAAGACTGCAGTTGCAGCGATGCCTGGGGGCCCGGGGCTACCTGGAAGAATGAGACTAAAGGGGAACTCAGGGCTCTGAGGTCCCCCTGAGATCAAAGAGCATCTGCAATTAAGGAATCCGGGAGTACAGAGGTCAGAAGGACTCACGATGTGGTCAGAGTAGAGGCTGGTCCTTCATATTCCAGAGGCGGAGCAGTTCCAGGTGGTGACAACAGAGGGTGGTCACAGGCATGGGAAAGCTCACATTTACTAGACAATGTGCCTCTTGGCACGGAGCCAGCAAGGGACAGTGCCAGATTCGATTCCAGTCTTCAAGATGATGTCAGTTTCTACTGTTGGTTGTCGCAGAAAAGGTTACTTTTCTTAAAATTATTTGTGCTTCTACAATATATTTCAAAGAGTTCTCCCACTAAGAAATAATGATCACAGCCCACATTTATATTTACTATGCGCCACACATTCTTCTAGGCACTTACTTTAAATTACTAGCTCCTCTGTTGGAGTCAATGAGTGCATTGATTCATGGATCAATGAACTGGAAATTGTTCATGGGTGCTCTTATCCCTGATTTTACAGGTGAGAAAACTGAGCCCCAGCAGTTAACTGAGCAGTTAAGTCACATGCCCAAACTCACACCGCTGTAAATAGCGGGACCAGGATGTGAAGAGTCCATGCTTATAACCTTGACCTTACACTTACTGCCTCTCAGGAAGTAAGCAGCGAGTGGCCTTGGCTGGTAGTCTGATTGTCTTGGTCATCCACTTGAACCCACTGTGATTCCTCCTCTCAACACAACACAGGCCTAGTCCTGCAGTAAGTGAGGTGTGGCCCGGAGGGCACCAGGGCCCTGTTCCTGCCTCCAGTAACCTAGGGATCCTGTGGGGGAGGCCAGCAGATTCAAGACTAACAAGCTTTCAAATCAGTTTCCTAGCCCTAGAGGAAGAAGACAAGTGTGGCAGACTGGAGAGAAGTAATTCTGGCTCGGGGATGTGGGGAGATGATCGTTCCTCGTGCGAATTGGCTACCAGCGGGTGCGTGCTGGGCTTCAGGAAGTGGGGGCAGAAGCCCTGCGCCCTGACGGAGGGAGCATTGAGCTCCTCTTGATTAGCTGTGCCCCCTCTGCTTGGGTAAGAAGAGCAAATTATTCTTTGTGAGGCCAGAACGTGAAAGATTTGCAGATGTGGCTAAGGGTGATGCCCTCTGGAGTCGGTGTCTGTGTGCTTCACTGGGTTAGGCGCAGGAGCAAATAGGTCACGTGGTGCCAAGGAGAGGAATGCCTCACCTATCTGGTTCCCAGTCAATAAGCAGAAAGTAAGCCAGAAAGCCTCAGGCACCCTAAATAGATGTGCCAAAGCCCTTGAGCTAAAGATCCTGAGCTTCCTTGTTGGGAGGGGCCTCCTTGCCCAGGGCGGTCCCTGAACCGTGGCTGAAGTACTTTCCTCACCCTCAGAAATGCTAACAAGTTGCTTCTCTGGTGTCCAAGGCTACATCAGATTCGTAACAGATTATAACAGAGGGTCTCCTTCAGGCAGACACTACCAGGGTGACCACCCAATGCCCCACAGGGGCCAGGGATGCCATTTATGTCACAGCAGCTTCATCTGTGGTTGTCATGACACTCTTGGGTCATTGTGTTGAGTTTACTTTTTCATGGAGGGTAGAAAAGTATGTAATGTGCTCTAGGAAGGTTTCCTTCCAAAGGAAAATAGTTTGGCCCTTAAAGCCTGAGGACTGTGCTTTGGAGAATGATTTGTTCTTTGGTGGCTCAGGGAAGCTAAGGTGTCCCCGTGTGTGTCAGCCCCTAGGAGCTGGGGGACATTTGCATGGCAAGTTGTGCCTAAGCCTGGTGCTCTCCATAGTCCCACATAGGCCGTTACCATGGGCTGGGATGTCACAGGGCCTCAGGCGCAGTGAGTTATTTCAGCTGAACCTTCTCCCCTGCCCCCTGCAGGAGGGCCACACGGAAGAGCCGGAAGCAGAGGAGCAGGTCCACGAGCAGCAGCTCCAGCAGCAGGAAGAGTATTGACCCGTCCTGGCAGCTCTTGACACTTCTATTGTGCATGGGAACTTTTCTTCTGGAGAATTGGAACATGTGTGGCCTCAAGCTCAACAGAAACCAGTCGTTCCCAATCTGCCGTTACCATCAGCACACTGTGCACACGCCGGCCACTGCACTCGGTTCCCATTTCCTTTGCCAAGATGTATTAGCGGGTGGCCGCTCTGGCCACCTACCCGAGAGATCGTAGGGTCACATCCATTCAACTTCACCACTTGGCTGCTTGAGATTGGTTCTGCTCTTTCCTTCATTTCTTTCCAGAACAACTCTCCCCCACCCCAACACCACTTCCACCACCCCGCTTTTTATCCTGGTGTGAAACAATGGTAATTTGATCTATGGTATTTATATTGGCATTTCTCAACCCAGTGTCACTAGATGTCACACGCATTTGTGGTGCTTTGATGTTTGCGAGTCTAACCTCTGAACGTAAAATTGGTCAAATAATTAATTGGAAAAAGGGAAACAGATACTTGATATGAAAGCCATAACGACAGTGACTTGTGTCGTGGGGGAAAACATAGGGTCAGTTTTTTCCTCTACTCACAACACTAAAGGGAAAAAATAATGGATTCAACGTTAGGAGTTCAGGGCCCAGTGAAGTTCATACATCAGCATGTTAGACAACCACACAGTATGTTGTTAGTTTTGAAAGACATTCACTCAAGGAAAACACCATCTCAGATTTGCCCTCTCACCCCGTGCCCGTGTCCCCCTGCCCCAGGTTCTCATGCTGTTTTGTTTCTCAGGGTCCTCTTTGGTGGGCAGCCATTCTCCCCAAGATGTTGTCATCAGTCATCTGCAGTCCAAAGGGGGTCTGGATAGGTATAGATCTTCCCGCCTTGTCCCTCTTCCTCATGTGGGTTTCAGCCCCAAAACTGTCATTCACAGTAGGGGACTCCTACTAAAGGATGGCTCCAGGGTGTGCAGCTCCGAGCTCCAGTGTTCTGTGTCATGCTGCACACTTGCTAGAAGGCTGGAAGTCAAGACCTTATTAATAGGAGCATAATTCCAAGGGAGAACCATAGTCCTGCAGTCCGGTGTTGCCACAGAAATAACAGCACAGAAAAACCCATGACTCCCAATATCTTCTGGAATAAGGAATTTCCCCTCTTTAACACAAGGGCCCTCCTTGTCATTGACCTTCTGCTAAACCATGGCAATTCATAAATGGAAGAAACATTAATGAATTAAAGGCATTCCTTATTTTTTTAACTAATATTTGCACATTTTCTTAGTCTCTTTCCAAATCTTTGCCTTTTTTTTTTTTTTTTTTTCCTTTGACAGATGGTTTTCCCTTCCTGGATTGTTCATTTCCCTTTGTTTCTGACTTTAGATTTACTTTCACTTGTTATTTGACTTAGCCGGTGCAACAAAAACAAGAAACAAATGTGCCCAACCCACTTTCCGCTTAACTGAAAAGCTTAAAATAAATTTCTGAATTATGTATCATAAAGCTTTGAAATTTCTTTATTGATGAAATACTAATTCTAAATTCTGGCATTGAAGCTTTTCACCAAAAGAAGTCTTTCCAAAATCTTTTGCAGCAAGGTGGTATTTGTTAAGTTATATGTGGAAAAGATGGCTTGTAGTTTTGAGATTATTACAACACACTGTGCGGAATTGGACAGATGTACCATGGTGTTTGGTTTCCCTTTCTTCTCTCTCCTGCTCACTCTGCATTACAGCGGCAGCTCGTTTCTCTAAGGCTGGACAGCCTGGCTCTCGGCAGTGACATCCTCCCACTCCTGGTCACAGGTAGTGGCTGTGCTATACGTAGCATCATGCTTAATGGCATGTTGCCTTCCTGAGCCTGTTGTACTCACAGATTTTCTTTTTTTTAAAATAGCTCTTGTAAAAAGGTCACAATAAATAACTCCATGCCAATGATATTTCAGTGGTTCCTAGGCCATTCTTTGCCTGCTCTGGACATCTCAAGTCATACTCCTGCCATGCGGATGCCCATGAATAGGTAGCAGGGAGTCCAGATCCTGTCTTCTCCAGAAACCACTGAATACTGTATAACTTGCATACGTGTCCCCGATGACTCTTGCTGGAACCACTTCATTTCTGTCCAGCTCCCCAACCTTCTCAGCCATAAACCCTCTGGCCAGGTCTCTTAGCCTCAAAGAGAACTCTCCCTAGTCACCATACTCCATTCTCCTTCCTGAAGGCTTGGGCAGACTATTCATTTACTTAGAGAAGAGCTGTAAATTCCTCTTTCTGTCACCATCTTATGCATCTTCTGTTGTGCTGTACCCCAGAGGATGTCACAGATGCTTTGGGAAATCTTTAATAGCTGAGTTTCTGAGTCGGTCCTCTTGGGCTCCATGCAGACTACCACTCATTCCCCATGATGGTCGGACCCCATCGTCCTCTCATCTCGGCATTCAGGGCACACTTTCCTCTGTGGCCCCTGGTCACACGTCATCGGGCTGGGCTGAGAAGTGTCCCTGGGTGTGTGCTCTGCTCCTCCCTCTCAGGAAGCCCAGTTTCATCCTTAGTTCCCCCCCACCCCCACCCCATGCCCACTACTGGCCGGTTATAGCACTTCCACTGCTACCATCAGATAGGAAGTGATCGAAGCAGGGGGCAAAGAGAAAGCCCACGTTTATTCTAAGCAGAAAAGCAGGAAAAAAAAAAGACAAAGACAAACACTCAGTTGACCCGAGAGAAGTAAACTCCAGAAGGGAACCAAGAATTCCTTCCCTGGTGAGTATTTTCATTATTCCGTTAAGGTTTAATATGTATTCAGATTACTTTTACTAAATAGTACACCATAAAGCTTTTGTTATATATTAAATGTAAACTGAAAGGAATGTAAACATATGTATTGTTAATTATAAATATAGATAAGTAATGACATAATAGATGAAAAAGTCTTATTCAGATGTATCACATTCATTTTACATTACCCACCTATTGTTGCATGGTAGAATAGTATTTTGTCTCTGAATATGTGAATAACTTGACTTGCGTTGACCTTTTTACATATTTAATAAAAAAAGCATATGTTAAAATCGGCCTGGATCTACAGATTCTTAAATTGTTATGCTGAAGTTTCCCTTTTCAGTGAACATGTGAGCATGAATAGGAGATTTGCATGCATTCACACACCTACCCACATTTTATTATGATTTACATGGGGAGAGGGGGGTGTCTTTGTTTTTATTAATGGCAAATATTTCAACAGGAATTAACAGATTAGTGTTAAATATGGGACATCAAATGTAGCAGCTGTAACACCTTTTAAAGATTTTGCCAAAATAATAGTAATAGATCAAACATGGCCTTGGGAAACATTCTACTTGTAAGCAAACAAAATGGGTCGCCCACTCCATCTGGACACGGCAGCGCTGGGCAAATAGGAACCTGGGAGATGCAGGCAGATGTTTCTAAGTAAAGCTTAGGGACAGGATGACCTGATTGGCGAAAGCTCTTTGAGTAAGTGTGTTTCACCCCCTTGTTTGTTGACTTTAAACGGTGATGATTGATCAACATAAGCTGTAAGTGGGACACAAAACAGGCACAGGAGTCAATGAAAAAAGAAATGGATTGAAACTGGCCCAGCGAGCCACCTGTGGAGACTCCAGAACAGGTGGCAGTGGGACCAAGACATTACCCTGGAGCCTGCAGGTTACTGAGGTTCATACAATATATTCCCTTCTCACCCAGGAGGGTGCCGGCCTTCCCTAAACTGCTTTCAAGCACCACCTAGAGGCCGGTTTTGTTTCTCTGCTATCCTTTGGCAACTATTTTCCATTTACTTGCCTGTACGCATTTTTCTATTAAGAGAAGCGGGAAAATAACAGAAGACAAAGATGCTACCCCTCTTCTTCTACCTTCACCACCCTCCCACCCCATCCCGGTACTTCTGTGAAGTCTGCGAGCCATCACCTGCATTGTAAAATCTAATACTCAGAGCACACTTGTGTTTTCCATTGAATTCACCAACCCTGGGGCTTTAAGCACTAGATCCTACACTTAGACATTTTTGCACAAATAGTTGAAAATACATGTGATTCATCTTACTTAAAAAGCACACTGTTGGACTCTAGTAGACCTGTCACTGATGGCTCAAACATGGTGAAATAACATGCTTGTTCTATTGTATGAAATCTAACATCATCTCTAAAAATGCAATATGTTGCTACTGGTATTATGGCTAGGCTCCAGAATCCAGAGACCTCCCCCCAAAAAGGTTAATGAAATTCTACCAAATTTGAGTTATAAAATGCCAGTTCTCTACAATTAAATGTACCCCCCTCCCTTAGTTTCTGATCTCTTATTCCTCCTTTTAACTGCTAGAACACAACTACTGTGATCATGAGTAGGCTGCTATCACTAGTAAACTTTTCCTGACCCAGTTTCTCAGCGCTGAGGAAATGCTGCCAAGCAGCACCAGTGTTGCATCAGAGCCTCTCCCTGCATGTCTAACAATTTCTGTCTTGCTGAACTGGGAACGTATAAAAGATGTTCTCCATTCATTAGAACAGCTCTGGCTTTAATTGCCTAAAGGAAAGCAAAACTGAAGAGAAAATGCAACAATCCATGGAGGACCCTCATGTGACACCCGGCTCACAAGACTGCCCCAAGGCAGACCCCCCCAAGATCTGACCCGGACCCCATGTCTTGTACAGATTAGGCATGTTCCGAAGGTGCATTTGCTGAGCTGTGCCTCCTTCCGTGTTGGGTTAAGGAGTGTAGGCAAAGAGGAAGGCCCAGCTGAAGTTAATTTGTTGAATGCCTTTTTCTCTCGTTCCACTAAAGAAAAAAGTGCTAGAACTTTTTAGCTTGCCAAGTTTTAATTTCTTAAACAGGTTTCTTGTGGTATTTAGTAACACTTTTATCAAGACTGGAGGTAAATTAAATATTTTTAAAGGGTAATGACATATTCATGTACCCTTGAATTTATGATTTTCTGTGGGAACTAGCCCAACACCTAAATGTTTTCTTTTCCGGAGAATAAAAGTTAAGTACACATTTCCTTCTTTGTAGCAAGCATCCTTCATATCTATACACTATGGTATTTCTTTTGTTCTTAAAGGTCGTCTGTATAAAATGAAATTTGTAAAGGTATGTTTATCTTATTCACTAAAATGTTTTGGTCAAATCTGACAGTGTAAATGAAATTAGAATTAGCTTTAAAAATTAGAAAGTAATGAAAAGTTCTCATAAATGTGTTCAGAATCTTATTCTGACCCAAAGTCATACCTTACTACTAAGATGCTCTCTTCCAGTCTGATACATTTATTACATGGCTGAAGTGTGACCTCCTACTAATGGGACAGTTTTTTACGAGCTTGAAATATTTTTAAGAAAAAGACCACAGAAAATGAGTTTAATGTTAGGCTCTTCTAGGCTAAGCAGTGTCTAGGTAGGCTCAGGGTCATTTGAGGTTTTAAAAAAAAAGTTCAGGAAAGGAAAATAAGGATTTTACCTCAGAACATTTTCAGTTTTTCTTGAGAATGGTTTTGAAATATCACAAGATGCTGCTCGGTCATGCCTAAGATACCATCACCACAACATCCAAGGTTTTGTTCAGTTTCATTTTCTTAAAAATTTGGATAACTTTTATTTCAGGATTTAGAAAAAGTCCTTTTAAACCAAAGATTTAATAGGGACAGAGTGAATGATTGTATTTGTAATACCCACGGTAGATTTATTATAAAGGGACTCAGATATAAGAATTTGTCCCTTCTGAGAATATAATGGTAGAAATTGACCGATGTATTGTATTGCACTATTTTTTTCTAAGCAAAGACTCTCCAGTGCAGATAACTCCTAGCCAGTTTACAAAAGACTTTAAAGTAGTGCCTTGGCCCACATAGCTATATGCTCAACGCATAACATTATGAAGTAGCCTCGTTTAGCTGCTAAGAAGAGAATGATTGTCACGATCTAGGATGCTTCACCTTGATGTTTCCCTACTGCTGTGAATGCCTGTCTTATTTTCTTGCGTGACTGTGCTGCATTCTACAAATTTTAAAAAAAGTGAATTTATGTATAGAAGTGCCCCCAAGCCCAATATGTATGTGCTAACCTTGTGAGCTTTTGACAACCTAGAATGAGGGATCCCGAACAGTTGTGCCTTTCAAAGCTGCACCCATGCAGGCTTCAGCCCCCTGGTTAATTCCGCTGGCAGTTCCCGACAGTGGGAGTCCTGCGATACAGTTTTCCTTCTGAAGGAGAGAGAGGGCAAGAGTGGAAAAAGTGACAGTGGCATAAGAGGTGGGCCCTCTTGCCTTCTAAGATGTCTTAAGAATACTCCTGTATCCTCTAAGGCATTTGTTCCTGTTTTAGGAATAGCCTGGTGTCGTTAGCGCAGATATGGCACAACAGGAACAGACCTCCTCTAATGAGATTGGTTTGAGTCGGGAACTGTGCTCACTGTGTGGGACAGGCAAGGTTCTGGATGGGAAGCCGAAGGCTGCCAGAGGGCTGGCAGGGACTCCTCGGAGGCTACACCATCAGCACAATAGTCGCAAATAGCTCCAAGTATTTTCATCTGTCGCATGAAAGGCTTCGGTCGTTTGGCCCGTTAACGTTGCTCCTCTGGAAAAACTGTGCCTTGGAAACCAGGGAAGGAATTGGCTGCTGCTTCACAGAAAGGGCATTCGTTCATGGTCACGTTTCTTTGCTTAAAGGATAGATGTGTATGTTTAAGGGTTAACTCACCTTTCCCCCCAGGAAGAAATAGGAAGGGAAAATGACCAAATATGGTCTCACTTCCAATATAAAACATATATCCAAGGAAGCTGTTAATACTACCTAAGAAAGACACAAAACAAATTTTTAAGCTCAAAAAGGCAAGGAGTGGGGGACGTGAGTTTTTGGGTTTTTCTTTTCTTTTTTTTTTTTTTTTTCTTTTCTTTTTTTTCTTTCTTTCTTTTTTTTTTTAATTTTATTTTTTTTTTTTTTGAGACAGGGTCTCCCTTTATTGCGCAGGCATGAGTGCCGTGGCATCATCACAATTCACTGAAACTTCAAATTCCTAGGCTCAGGCGATCCTCCTGCCTCAGCCTCCTGAGTAGCGGAGATAACAGGTTTGCGCCACCACGCCCAGGTAATTTTTCTATTTTCTGTAGAGACGGGGTCTCACTCTTGCTCAGGCTGGTCTCAAACTCCTAACCTCAAGCGATCCTCCTGCCTCATCCTCCCAGAGTGCTAGGATTACAGGCATGAGCCACTGTGCCTGGCCTCCTCCAATTTGTTTTTAAAAAGCTGAGCACCAATATGGGCGAAGCACAGCAGTCAAAAGTAACCTTTTAACTTCTTAAAACATATGTCACTATCCTGAAGTTATTCTAATGGGGCTCTATAGAAAGAGGCATTCTGAATCCATTACACTTAGGTGCTGCCTTAGTCCAAAAAAGTAAGCTGAAGCCATTTGCATACTTTTAAAAGCGGTATATTACCTCTAAGTGAGGAAATCAGAGTAAAGGGAAAGTAAGGAGGAGGGAAAAGATGAAGCCAGAGGTCTGGTTAGTGGCCTTATACATGCTCTAAGTTCTTTTAGATCCTAGGACTAATGGAGAAAAAATTACCGCTGAGCTTCCTCATAGCCAACACCGGGAGGGAAGTACATTTGGCCCTTGGTATCCACGGGTTCTCCATCTGCATGTTCAACCAACCTTGGATCAAAAATTTTTTTTAAAAGTAACAATTTTTTTAAAAATATAGTGTAATAGCTACATATTGTCCCTGACTTACAATGGTTCAACTTAACGATTTTTTAAATTTATAGTAAGTTGAGAGCATCTGTATTTACATGGCATTTACATTTTATTAAACATTATAAGCAATACAGAGATGCTTTAAAGCATGCAGGAGGATGTGTGTAGGTTATGTGCAAATACTGCACCATATATACCAGGGACTTGAGCATCCTCAGATTTTGGTATCCACAAGAGTCCTGATTAAAGTGCCCATAAGATGAAAACAAGTCCGTTACTTAGGACTACAGGTTCTAAGCCTAAGAGAAATTTCTCTATGGCCCCTCCTGGGAGGAAATTAAGTGATGCAGGGAGCCCGACCATAACAACATCTCACAGCAAATACAGTAACACTGTGATAGACCTGCTTCCTGCTGTCCCTGGTGACATGATGCCAGGATGCAGTGCGGTCTAAAGCAATCTACTGGGGACGGCAGTGTCTGCACGTGTAAACAGCTCCAGGGGTAGGGTCGGGCTTCATCCCCGGTAAACCGTGGAGTCCAAGAGGAAAGGTGCGGGGACCACCGCAAGTGCTACTCCATGCAGCCTAAGTTTAGATAAATACTGAGGGGCAGAGCGTGAGCCCTGCCAAGTTCTTAGAGGACAGACGCTGAACGCTGCTCATCCAGACCTGGTTCGTTTCCCAACAGTTAGCAAACTTAGGGGTGGGGCTGCTCTCAGTTGAGGGCTGAGGACATGGCCAGGACACAGGCCACCCCTCTGCCATGCAGACAGGAGGGAAGAGGGAAGAGGGTCACTCTTTTCCCCAGATGTGTTGTAAGGGTTTGACTTTTGTGAATCTGTTTTTGTTTGTTTGTTCCCGTTTTTTTCAATTATCCTTGGCAATTGACTGATGAGGAAATTTTCAGTGTAGATGACAAATATGAAAGTATTGGCTGTTACACACTCCTGTGTGATGCTCAGAACTATCCTGGAGAAAGTGCACTGACAAATGGTATGCTTCCTCTGTCAAAACATAAGTCTATAGGGGAAAAGAGTATTTTCATAAAAATCTTACTGTATCTATAGAACCCTTTACAGGTTGCAGAATGGTTTCTCAAGTGATAATTGCATAGAAGAGAAACAGAATAGCTTTGAAAATTATCTGAACCAGATTCGATCCCAGTTATGCCACTTCTAGCTGTGTCATTTTAAATAAATTACATATCATTTCTTACCCTCCATTTCCTCATCTGAATGTATAAATGATACCTACTTTGCAAAGTTGTTTTGAAAAAAAAATGAAGATGTGTATAAAGTACCTTGTACATAGCAGATATTTACTAAATGGTGGCTATTATTACTAATTTTGGTTTTGATAGTGCATTCCTATGAGGGAGGTAATATTATAATAATCTTATTATTACCCTGGTGCTAGACATTTCAATACTGCCCACTTCTCCCATGGCCCCTGCAGCAGGAGTGGCCCTAGGCAGCATCTCACCAGGGGCAGTCAATATTCAGGGTTGCCATTGACCACATGGTCTGACTCTGCCAGCAAGGCAATTAGATCCCTCCCGGCCCTCTCCTCCCATGTCATTTGCACTAAGGATTGAGGACCTTAGCAGTGGGTGTTAGAGCTTGAAGGGATGCACAGGGAAGGGAGCCTTGGGAAAGGATCATGGCACACTGACATTTTTCCAATGGAAAAAAGATGAAAGCAACCAAAGGAAATGAGAGGAGATACTCAGGAAAGAAGCAAGGAACATTTTGGCTACAATTTTCTGAAATCTGGTTGATTAGTTTTATAGAGGTCCCATGTATGTGTAATCTTAAATCACAGGTAACTTAATTTGAGTTTCTCTTCTTTGCCACCTAAGACAATCTCATGAGGTGAGGCTCTTGAGAGGGAATAACTTGCCCAAGTTTATAGAATAGAAGGGACCTTCCTGTCAATCCAGTGCCAAGTGCAGTTGAGCTCCCAGCTCACAGCCGGCATCACCTGCCAGCTCTGTGCCTGACTGAAGAAGCCAACCTGGGTGTCCAGCCCCCTCGAGCCTTCAGATGACCCTGAGCATCTGTCCATCTGGCAGCAACCACTGGAAAGACCCAAGCAAGAACAGCCCAGCTCTCCCATGGGACCATGAGAAAGAATAATAAATTGGCTTAAGTCACTAAGTTTAGGGTGGCTTGTTACGCAGCAATAGATAGCTGGAACAATGTATATAATAGTGAAAGACAGATTTTATTTTGTTACCTTGTACAGGCATCATACAAAGAGAATGTTACTTTAGTCACATTTCTGCTGTAACAGCTGTAAAATAATTTGGGCATGTCACTGAACTTTGATGAGCTTCATAAAATGTAAGTGTAAAATGACAGAATTAGTCTAGGTGAATTTGAGATCCCATCTGGTGGGGTCTTAGAAGTTCTGATGCCCAAAAAACTCCACAATCAAAAAACATGGTCCCTAAGGGATAGTTCCCTGAGCTAGGCATAGGTTGCCTACCCTGGAAGCAGGGTGGGAAGAGGAGAGGGGAGGGTAGAAATAAAAAAAAAACTATTCTTTTATAGGCTGCTTCCCAATACATAATAGATGCTTAAAAAAATGTCATTCAAATTGAAATGGCACGTTCATAGCAACTTTAATTTGTTTTCCTCAGTTATTTGATCCAAGGTCACGTCTTATGCAAATGCAGTAAGGAAAAGGAATCATAAACACAGACAGGTCCAAAGTGAATTTTCAACATGAATTGATTTTTTAAAAATTAGCTCCATTTCATTCCTTCAATCTCCTCTATAGACTTGTACCAAACTTCCCAAAGTTTTCCAGCCAGCAGGCATGGCTAACCAATCTGCTGCCTCTTAAATTAGCCCTCCCAGGGTGGATGAGCAGGTGGAAGCCACAGATAAGTCACCTGTTACATCCAACACGCATCTTTCATATAATCCCCTCTCCACAGTAAGGACATGGCCCCACCTGGCTCCATCTCACTTCTGACACTTTTTTTTTCCCCACTCGCAAAAAGAAATAAAAGATCATGTATTTACCACACACTCTGTCCTGGCCATGATGCAGTTTTCCAGGCAGTGGACTAAGTGTCAATTCCTCCAGCCTTTCCAGAGGACCTGTAACTGCAGAGAGGACCCCGGGGCCATTGAAAGGGCTCTGATGCCACTCATGGGACCAACACCACTCTGCGCTGCTGAGTAACAAACAAGCACACGTCACGGTGACCAGCAAGGCAGTGTAGGCTAAAGGAAGCTCATTAAAAATCACCACTATCTATAAAGATTTCCCTTTCTTCCTGCCCTACTCTCTCCCCCAAACTTCCTTCTCCTGAAAATGCCTCCCTTGTACTGAGAACTAGAAAACCTGGGCTATTTCCAGAGGGAAGGTTATGGGAAATGCTTCCTTTGGACAGATTTCTTCATTGGTTGTGATTTAAAAAACAGCTGAGGGGTAATTTAAAACACATATTTTACTGGACATGCTGTTCACTTTCAACACAGAAATCATGCTATACACCTTTCTTTGTATTCCCAGCTTCTGAATATCCAAGGAGGAAACCTAACTGTTGCCTCATTCATCAGGATAAGGACTCTCATTTGCCTGGTGAGACCCCACGGCACACTCTGCTTTAGCCACCTCTGATGATGACAAGCCACGGCTAAGACAGTGACCCAGGAGACAGTCTACTCTCTGACCCTTTCCACATGCATTCGGTCATTCTTCCACTAGCACAGTGGACAAGGGCCCACCTTTTAGGTCTGGCAAGCTATTGGGTTATTTACAGAAACTTACTCAGTTTCCTTATCGGGACCATAAGGGTAATAACAACAGCCCTATTGTATGCCCACAGCCTGGTACAGAGTAGGTGCTCAATAAATAATAGTTAGCTATATGTGCCTTTAGTACAGTGTATAACTACCTGTGTGTATTTATTAGTGAAATTATTTGGCTAATTTCTAACTTTTCCACTCCTAAACTCCATGCACAATAACCATCTAGATGATGTGTATTTGGCTCCCATCCCAGCCCTGGCACCTGGCACATGAACTGGTACAAAGAAGTTGCACAATACACTTAATAATGAATGAAAAGTGCCTATATAGAAGGTTGTTAAGAGAATTTAATAAACCAATAAACATACAAAAAGCTTAGCATTGTGCCTGGCACGGAGTTGATTAATACTGAGTACATTGTTGGCTGCTGCAATTGGCAATGGTGGTATTGGTATAATTTCTCTCATTCCATGCCCGAACTAAAGTGTAATATGAAAAGGAAATACTTTCTCTGCTTTCCAGAGACAGACCTACACTGCTGCTTGTTTTTAGGTTCCCACACCACCTTGTCCATTTCTAGCTCTAAATTCCTGCCTCCCCTCCCCACAGTTTGCCCACCTGCCATCCGTTCAATTCTCTGAGGTGTGTCTAGTCCCCAGAAGAATAAAGACATCCACAATTAACTGGTGGGTGATAGGAATTTTGGGATCTACACATCCTAAATGAATGGTCTCTTGACAGAAAAGGGACTGGAGACCATTTGTCACCTACCTTTGTCTTAGAAGAGAGAAGTGCCTTGCCCTGTGTCACCATAGGTTTTTCTTGCAGGAGTTAGATCTTCTCCCTCAACACACTATATTGTGACTGCTGGGGTTGAAGCCTGTGTCCTCACTAGGGTATCGTTCCAGGGGTGGGACCATTTTGTCTACAGATTCAATATCCCTAGCATCTAGCAGTTTTGAGCACATAGCAGAACTCAGTTTACCAAATAAAAATAAAAGAAGGGAAAAGGTGCAGTGATGGAGTTTAATTTCAGAGTTATTTCCTGTATATCCATTTTGCCCTCCATTAACACAGAGAATGAGAATTTAATTTTACATTAGAGAAAGCTACGATCCAGGCGACCAGGACAAGAGAGAGAAAATGAAGTGTAACCTGACTCTCATGAGCATGGAAATTTAACATCATGATTTTTTAAAAGCTACCACTTTATCATATGATGTCTTTTCAAGACTTGGAGACTGAATTCAATCAATAAATATTTTATTCTGACTACATGTTGTGTTTGATTTTTAACTTTTCTTATATAAACCTCAACACCAAAACTGAAAGGTTGTGAACAAGAAAAATAAAATGTCCAGTTAGAAAAAGACTTAGGGCCAGGTGCGGTGGCTCACGCCTGTAATCCTAGCGTTCTGGGAGGCTGAGGCGGGTGGATCATTTGAGCTCAGGAGTTTGAGACCAGCCTGAGCAAGAGCGAGACACCGTCTCTACTAAAAATAGAAATAAATTAGCTGGACAACTAAAAATATATAGAAAAAATTAGCTGGGCATGATGGTGCATGCCTGTAGTCCCAGCTACTCAGGAGGCTGAGGCAGGAGGATTGCTTGAGCCCAGGAGTTTGAGGTTGCTGTGAGCTAGGCTGATGCCACGGCACTCTAGCCCAGGCAGCAGAGTGAGACTCTGTCTCAAAAAAAAAGAAAAAAAGAAAAAGAAAAAGACTTAGCAACCCTCCATACCAATGATTCTTAAAATGTGATTCTCAAAATGTGATTCTCAGACCCTTGCGAGTCCCCAGGAGCATTTAGGGAAGTCTTTGGAATCAAAATCATTTTCATAATGATACTAAGATTTGCCTTTTTGGCTCCTATTTTTTCACCAGTGCACAGTGAATCTTTCCCAAGTTTACCTGAGGCGTGATATCACAGCAGGGAGCAGGCAGAAGCAGACGTAACAGTCCAGCTGGCAGAAAAGTAGTGCTTCCAGTAGTTGAGAACAGCTGAGTTGAGATTGGAGGAGAAGCTGAGAACCCGGTCTTGGATGGCAGGTGCTGAGAGTGGAGATGTCTTGCAGACATTTGGAGATACAGAACTTCAGTGCAGGTGAGTGGTCAGAACCAGTGATGTGCATTTGAAGGTGAGCCCTCTGCAATGACAGGTAGCATCCCAACAGTGAATAAGCCCACCAAGCAAATGAATGCGGAACACGGAGCTGTTCTAGGCAGAACCTGGGAAAGCGGCACATTTTGGAATAGGCATTGTTTGGAACAGAAGTTGTTAGGAATTGGAGTTTGGAATAGGAATGGGAAAGGCCCCCTCTGAGGCCAGAATAAAGCAGGGCCCTGAAAAGCACCGTGGCATGGCACAGCCAAGGGACGGGTGGGAAGATGGATGGAAGGACAAAAGACAGAAAGAAGAAAACCAGGGGGAACAGCTTCAAGGAGGATTAACTGTCAACAATGTCAAAGCCACATGAAAGACACAAATGATAAATTCTGAGAAGCTAATGGATTTGACAAGAATTAGGTCATTGTCAGTTTCAAAAGAATTTTCAGTAGAGTCTTGGGGTCAAAAATAACCCATGAAAACTGTATGGAAAAAAAATTTTAAAGCAAAAGGAAGGAAATAAAAAGGTTGGGAGAAAGAAAAGGAAACAATCCAGCAAAGATTTTTGGTATTTAAGTCAAGACCACCCGTATACAGACATGAAGGATGTCCCCAAGGGCCTCAGAGCCGCTGAAGGTGCTAACGGCAGAGGGAAGGACGGTGGGTACCAGGACTCATAGACTGAACTCTTCAAACTACTCAAGAAACTATTTCCTGGTCCACCAAGATAGAATTGTAAAGAATACTATTATTCAGAGGCTAGAAAATATTAGAGTAATGAGATAAAGTTTAAAAGATCTATTCTGGTCAGATAGCATTTAAAAGGAAATAATTATATTTGAATGGGTCTTTTCTTGCTATGAGGCACAAATAATAAAAATCCAAGCATCGGAATTTAATGCAGAAAAGGGAATTGCTATGACAACCACAACTCAGTCTTACAGAAAATATAAAGAGGAACTAGAATGAGAAAATTATAGAGAACTTTTTCTGATGTGGAAACAATTTCAACTACTATTTTTAATGTTTTGCTCATTTGGCCCTGATACGAGAACAAGAAAATATTGCTCCACTTCAATAGCTTCTTTGTATTGCAAATTAAAATGAGCAGACCATCATTTATTGAAATGAAACTGGAAACCAAGACCATCTAATGACTTCCTCTACTAAGATACTCCTGTTCCCTCCACTGTTAACTTCTAATATTTAAAGGACCACACCAAAATGAAAGAATAGATATGCATTGAATGCATTATATTGTAGGCCAAATAGTAAAATCAGATAGCAGGGAGTGTGGAATCACTACATCTTTAGCTGCCAGATTATGAAGTGTCAAGTCAATTGGAACGAACCAAAGTTTCCTACCTCTTCTCCAGCATTTTCCTTTAACCATGACAATTCCTGACTCCTGCTATGCGGTTTGCTATTTATTTGGAAGATGAGGGAAGGTAGAGGAGGGCAGAGTCCTGTATGGCCAGCTTCTCTTGGGATAGCCTAGGTGCTTTCTGGAGCCTAGTCTCCCGAAGCCGGAACAATGAGACTTGCAAGCCCAGTCAGGGTATCCAGCGATTTGATCTCTTGCACAGGGCATGTGCTTTAAGACAATTTCATTGCAAAGTACGTAAGCTGGTTACAGATAGCTCTCTACTTAACCAGATTGTCCAACCCTGCCCAGGGCCCTTTGGAGTTCTGTCTCCTGCCTGCCCTTGTATACTCACTTGCTCAGTCCAGTGTCCTCGGATACCTTGCCGTAGCCTTACGACCAGTTTTTCTCTCCCCGCTCTGGCTTGCTCCTGCTCCTCCTGCTCATGTGATCTGGCACCCCACTTGAGCTTTGGCCTAGATGCTCTCGTTTAATCTCCCGTGGCTCTGTGCTCTGCAGCTCAATCTGTTGGAACCCCGTGCTGCTTCCTTGTCGGGTGGAGTGGTTTGGATGTGGACCAGTTCTAACTACAGGAATCTCCAACAATACCGACCTTCCTCCCTTGTCACTCAAGCTCAACACCTTCCCAAACAGAAGAAAAATGGTTCAGTGATTCAGTGTGCCTGACAAAAGCAACCACATATACGGGAGTCCTTCGGATGCTGCTGTTGAACTACGATCATATAAGGTGTATCATCCCCTGTGTTAACCAAACTCATTCAAATCTGGCAGTCACACCATGATAAATAAATTAGAAATTAGAACATTAATGTCACCATATTTAGAGTATATTTTGATGGATCCTTCATAAATAAACTTACACAACAACTTGTAATCATTAGCAAGTACAAATGTCAAAACATCTCTGTCACTTGAATTAAATTGAAGTCCTGTGAATCAAGATCTTTAGTTTTGAGAATCTTCTATATACCAACCCATATAAACTCCAGGTCTTTATATAGGATCATCAAAGCTCAGAGCATCCTGAGACAACTTTAGCCATCCCTAGCAACCGAAGGCCTGAAGCTGTCTTCAAAACATAGATGGGTATTTCATAAGCATTGTGTTAATCTATACTGCCTGCATTTATCAAAGCAAGCTGAGTCCAAGGATTCACAGCATCACTTTGGAAGAGGCCTTGCCAGGGAAATGACATTAGTGAGGCCTTGAGATCCTTATTCACTCTGGAGAAGCAACAGCAGATATGAGGATAAACAGTGTGGGTTGCCCGGTCGATATATTACACAGAGTAAGGCCACCCATAGAGTTAGGAGAGAAAACAAGAAGGCAGGGGACATCAAAGTGAGCAAAACTTCATGAAATCTATCTTTATTTAGGGTTTTCTTCAGATATGCCCTACAAACATAATTATGTATTAGAATGCTTTCTAGTAATCGTGCTCTCAGAAGTTCAATACGCTTTCATCTTTGCCACACAGAAGTATTTAAGCTAAATACTATCTTTCAAAAACATCAAGATCCCTCATTGCTGAGCAGACCCTGGTTTCCCCACCTCACTGCTCGTTCCCCTTTCACCTCTCAGCCCCTACTGACCACTAAACAAGGTGCAAGCCAGTAATAGAGACGAGAAAAGAGGATGTGAAAAGTTCTGATGTTGCCTTTAATCTACTCCACTGCTCCTTGTGCCCACAAATGCTCCAGGCCCAGCTGGGAACAATAGTCCCTCTTATGAAAGATGTCTCTCTCTGGACATAGAACCTATGTCAGGTAGAATTTCATGAGGCCCAGTGTCTTTTTCTAACGAATGTAAGAAGTTAGAAATTGTGCCACACAGCTAGTGAGTTTCGAAGCTGAGCTTCAAATTCAAGCTGATCTGAACCCACAGCCCCTGACTCTCACCTCTAGTACCTTCCATTTTACCTTTTTAGGTTTAAACTTGCACGTAAATGCTATGCAATGTCTGTGTAAAGGCAAGGACTACGTGGCAGTTTGGCAGAAAAAAACCAGACATTTGTAAATGAAGATTTGCTATAATTCCACAATAAGTTGTACCATAGTAAAAACAACTGAAATAGTTTCCTGTCTTATTATAAAATAATATAGTTCTTGACCAGAAACCCTAAATTGCTGCCTGCAGTGGTAGTAGCATCACGAACATAATAATTGGTGTTATTTGTCTCATACATGTTATTTTAGAAGTACCGGCTCACACGGGTTATTTGGGTTTTTCAAACCAGATGCTCAGCATTCCTAATAAGCACATGATAGAAATTTTAAATTTCAAATAAAATGTCAATGCCAAAACAATAAACGATTTTAAATGTTCCTCCCACACAAAGCTGATTCTACATACCACGGCCAAGCGTACACATGTAATCATTAGCAGGTTCACTGGCACACAATGGGCCAGATGTGAACAGGACTCCAAATTGCTCATTTCAGTATCAAGGTCACCAGGCACTATCCGTCCTGAAAGGGCCGAATCAAATGCACTAATAGAGCATGTAGGAGCCAGCACAAGTCTCCTTATGAGGTCCCCGCCACGTAGTCACCTGCAGCATGCCAGAGTGAGGCCAGCCACCCCCCTGCACTGACTGGGAGCTCACTACATCCTAGGAGAGGCCACCATTCCATCTTTGAACAGCTCTAGTTGTACCCATCAGAGTAAACAAATCAGTGATTGGTCTGAGGACATCGATATGTGTTTATTTTCCTCAGTAACACAAATAAACAAGAATGTCTCCAACCAAGTAACTCTAAAGAGGGTACAAATGTAATTGTGACACATATGTTTAGACCAGTTAAAGCAGATCAGGTAACTGGGCCTGCAAAATGACACTTAGACCATATGAATAAAAGCCCACATGATGCATCCACGTTATGCAGAGTTTTTTGACTCTCAAATAAATTTTCCTCTGACCTGAAAAAAAAACATCCAATTGTTGATTCAGTACTGACAGGTAAGTGCAGAATTTTCGCCAAAGAAGCTGAGTTGCACTGTTTGTGTTACAGAGTCACTGGACGTATTGGATCCTTCTCTGACCAGCTGACCTAGGGAGGGTATATGCAGCACAGAGCTGAAACTGGGGAGGTAAAAGTTGCTAAACTATTCAGATGGTTTGTGCGATTCTTTGAATACTGCAAGTTAGGAGAACTGGTTTTCTAGATAGAAAATACAGGCATATGAACTCAGCACATAGAGTGTTAAAAAGTGACATCTTATCCATACCAGACTGCCCAGGTAATGAACTGACACTCATAAAAATAATTTTAAAAAAGCATTTAGGAGGACCAGTTTTTCAGTTCTTAAATGAACACGTTTTCATTTTTAATATTGTGTTTGTTTTTCAGTGTCTTTTTTTCAGAGGGAAAATTTTCCCCTCAAATAGTAAAACATTTTAAGGGTTTGTAATCTAAGTAAATAACCTAAATATATCTTTTCCCCATGTACATGCTCAAGATTACAACTGGTATTCTCTGTGTTGAATGAGCACTAGAGTCAGACTGTTTCTCATTAAAAAGAGGAGAGTGAGGCAGAAACTCAATAAGCATTCAAGTAAAATACAGCTATCCTCACATCTGTGTTATATTAGAGGAGACACAAGACAAAACATTGACTCTTGAGGTTAAATCTAAATTTCCTGCTGCAGTCCTGAAAGAGTTTGAGAGTCTAGATCAAAAAGGCAACAAAGAAAATGGGACCAAAAATGTCTGAAGGCATGTTTCAACAGCTACTAAATGCCAACACATAATTACTTCTTTGGAGCACCAGTTTAGTCAACAGTCACCCAACAGCCACCATGCTTAAGTTCTTTTCCAAGTTAGGGTCTGTGTGTCACAGGAGGTGTCAAAGCACCTCCTCTGTTTCTCATCTCTCTTATGGGATGTTGTTGGATTTCCACATCTTCCTCTGTAGTATATTCTTACATCATACCTACATTTTAAAACATATTATTTCAGTCTCTTTTTGGAATTGACTGGTCTTTTATTTCATAACCCATCCTGTGAGAAGAAAGCCCAAGCTCTCCATGGGCCAAAGGGGGAACAAGCAAGACAGATTAGCACATCAAAAACTAAAGAGCATGAAGCTAGTTAATATCTCCAGTTGGATGTCTACTAGGCATCTCAAGCTCAACCTGTCTTTAATGGAATTCCTGATTTCTCCGTACCCCATCCCACGAACATACTGCCTTCTTGTTCTCAGCTAATGATGTCTCCACCCTTACAGTTGCTCAAGACAAAAACCTTAGTGTAGTATCACATTTGATACACTCCACATTCAATCCATTAAAAAAAAATCCTATTGGCTACAAGAATGGAGACATTTGGACACAGAAATGACACACACAGAAAGAAGGTGATGTGAAGACACACAGGGAGATGACCATGTGAAGACAGAGGATTGCAATGATGGGTCTATGAGCCAAGGAATGCCTGTGGCTACCGGATGTTAGGAGAGAGGCATAGGACAGATGCTTCCCTAGAACGTTCGGAGGAAGCACAGCCTTGCCCACACCTCAATTTCAGAGTTCTGGTCCCCAGAACTGTGAGACAATAAATTTCTGTTGTAAGACACCCAGTTTGTGCTGCATTGTTACTGCAGCCTGGGAAACTAATTCACCTGTTATTTGGGTGCAATAGATTGATATGAGACCTGGTTATAAATCCACATTTAGAAATTATTCAGGTTGCAACATATTCCCTGAAACTAAAGTTCTTCACCCAGTTGTCTTGTTTCTATAGTGACTTTTTAATTATTACTTTACAATCATTTCACTGATAAAATACATCACTGGGAATAAGGGAATTATCTTTCTACTCTAGTTATCAGAAAGATACAAGAGAGGACCATTCAATGCCCTTATAATTTCTACAGGCAAGCTGGCCTACAGAACTGAAAGTCAGAAAACATTCTACACTATTACTCTGCAAGTATATATTTGAGTTGGAATTACACAGAAGCAGAAAATTTGGAAAACCATTCAAATTTTCCAAATATGACTAAATTCAACCTAATTAGCTCAAATTTTAGAAAAAATTCTGGTTTGAGTTACTTGGGCTGTCTATAGTCCATTACTTTCTAAATCAATATACATTTGCAACATGGTACACACCATATTCTGAAAGGGGAAAAAAAGATCTACGGCTTTAAAATTTATGATTCAGGAATGGACTCAGCTCAGTTCCTTTGTAGGCTGAGAGACTCAGGTTATTAGACCTTTCTTAGGTGTGAGAAGGAGAACTGAGTCACATCTGAGCGTGAAGGACTTCAAATTGCTTCCTTCCTACTGTGCCTTCAGATCAATGTGCACAGGTCTGAAAAGAGAATAAAGTTTAAGCATGCCTGTCAGTTGCTGGATATTTTCCAGTAAATGAAGAATCACAATTAGCAAACCAGATACACAAATGATTTACTAATATAGCAAATTACAATAATAAGTCTAGCATCTATTGAGCAGTTTCACTAAAGTGCCAGATGTTTTCTAGACACTAATCATCACAAAACCAATGCAAGGAAGATTTTATCCTCCATTTTACTAGGGGGAAAATGAAGTTCAAAAAGGTTACGTGAGCCAGGCACAGTGCCTCACACCCGTAGTTCCACCTACTCAAGACACTGAGGCAGGAGATGTGCTTGAGGCCAAGTGTTCAAGACCAGCCTGGGCAATAGAGAGAGACCTTCTCTCTTAAAAAAAATAAATAAATAAAAAGGCTAGGCCGGGCGCGGTGGCTCATGCCTGTAATCCTAGCACTCTGGGAGGCCAAGGCGGGCGGATAGTTTGAGCTCAGGAGTTCGAAACCAGCCTGAGCAAGAGCGAGACTCCATCTCTACTAAAAAATAGAAAGAAATTAGCTGGACAACTAAAAATATACAGAAAAAATTAGCCGGGCATGGTGGCACATGTCTGTAGTCCCAGCTACTCAGGAGGCTGAGGCAGAAGGATGGCTTGAGCCCAGGAGTTTGAGGTTGCTGTGAGCTAGGCTGACGCCACAGCACTTTAGCCAGGGTGACAGAGTGGGACTCTGCCTCAAAAAAAAAAAAAAAAAAGGCTAAGTGGCAGAATTAGGGTTTAAACCTAGACCTGCCTGGCTGCAAACTAAGCCACTGAACAACTAGCCACACACAGAGCTAGTAACACTGTATTACCTGTATCCTTAATTTGCAGAACAACCTTCACAGATGGGCGTTGCTGTAATCCTGTGTCAAGTATGACAGGACAGGAGCTGAGGAAGGTTAAGGACTTGCCCAAGGTCTCACAGCTAGTGGCCTATGGAACTGGAGTCAAATTCCAAAGCCTTTCCTCCCAATAATAAAAGCAACTTCCCTGTATGAGCGATGTTCTTTGTTGTTTAGAACCATTGTAACCCACCTTATAAGGTAGATGGTCTTCTCGTTCTCCATGTGAGGAAGGTGCAGTTCAGATAGATGACTTGACTTTTTGTGTCACAAAGCCATCAGGTGGCAGAGCCAGGATGAGAAATCAGGTCTGAAGATTCCAGGCCTGTGCTCCCTCCCGCCACTGCACTAGGCTGCCTTGCAGAGACATTCTAATAATTAAGCCAGTGTCCCCTAGAGCACCAGGCTAACTTTCCAGGGCCTGCTGGAGCAAAGGAGAGCGCTCGAGGTAGCACAAAGGATTCAAGTAAAACAACTTGATGACACAGTAACAGGAAGAAAAAATAGGATCCAGAGTGGCAAAAGCCAAATTCTCGTGGTCAGTGCACACAGCAGCAAGCATTTGCTATTTTCCAAATAATTACGCTCTTAATTTGATTTACATAAATTGACATAAATAAATAAATAATGTACTAAAATGGAAATCCCAGCAGGAGGAGGGGGGATGTGCACATTGCAAGAAGTGAGCTAGGTGTCAAGCAAGAGAGGTCAATATAGAGAATTCCAATTTGTTTTATTCCTTTTTATTTCATTTGCCGAGGCTCATCCTGACCCTTATTCCCCTTCTGCTTCTAACGGAAAGGTTGGTTTGGCAGGAAATGAAGAGGAGGCTCCTTTGAATTCAGACTATTACTCTATGATTGACTCTTCTCCCTTGGGTGAGAATCTGGGATCCCTTTGCCAAAACAGGAAAAAAAAAAAAAAAAACAGTAAGTTTACAAGGCAATGCTATCCTTTCTATGACGTATCATAGTGTCACAAAATGCTTTCGTGTACATTCTCTCATTTGATCACTTCAGCCATAAGACATAGACAAAGTCTACATCATTATCCTCACTTTACTGCCAATAAAACTAAAATCTGATTAAGTGACTTGTTCAAAGTTATACAGCCAATAAAACCCAGGCTGGCATCCAGGTCTTCCGTGACTAAATCTCAGGTCCTTTCCACAACAGCATCAGGTTCTAAGTCACTTGAGAAGTACCTGTCTGTCTTCATTGTTAGTATTTTGAGAACTAATATTACCTGGAGCTCCCTCTCCCATCACTGCATACAGCAGCCTCTCCACCCCACCCTGCACTTCCCAGTCCTTTTTCTTCTCTCTACAGCCTCCCTAAAACAGAATTCATAGTGCCTCAGTTTCCCAGGCACAGGTGCTCAGGGAAACTGAGCCACATTACAAACAGGACTTTAACTTTTACAGCCTCACAGTAACCACTACTATTATACTGCTGCAACATTATGCTAATAATAGTACTGATGGTATTAACAATGATAATAATTTATTGAATTCGGGTTATATGTCAGACATTTTACATATTTAATCTTCCCCAAAACCTTATAATAAAAGATCCACGATCCTTTAGCCACAATTCCAAAATACCAAAAGCTCTGAAAATCCAAATATTTTTCCACAAATGTACAACAAACTCTTTTGGGAGCAAAACCTGACCTGAACCAACATGGATTTTTAAAAATAATATTTATTTATCCACTTCGTGTGAACATTCATACATTTTGCTGCCAAATAGGTTAATGTGTTTGATTGGGGGGTAGGAGTTGCTGCCTCAGACTCTACTGGGATGTCATGTATTATGTTCTTTGGAGTATATACACTTTTTTCTTTCTGGAGTCTACACATATTGAAAAGACTATAAGAGAATATTGTGAGCAACTTTATGCCAATAAATTCAACAACTTACCTGAAATGGCCATACTCCTTGAAAGACACAAACTACCAAAGCTCACTCAAGAAGAAATCAAGAACCCGAATAGCCCTGTAACTATTAAAGAAATTCAGTTTGTAGTTTAAAAAAATTTAGAGCAAGAAAACAAACCAAAAAACAAACAAAAACCTTCAAGCTCAGGTGGCTTCACTACCAAACATTTGAGGAAAAACAATCAAGTCTATGCAAACTCTTCCAGAAAATTGAAGAGAAAGAAATACTTTCCAACTCATTCTATGAGGCCACCATTATCCTGATATCAAAACCAGACCAAGACATTAGAATAAAAGAAAAATACAGAATAAATATCCCTCATGAATAGGGATGCAATTTTTTTAATTTTAGCAAGTAATATCCAATAATATATTACAAAGATAATAAATCATGACCAAGAGGGGATTATTACAGAGCACAAGATTGGTTTGACATTCAAAAAATCAATGTAATTCACCAGATTAATAAACCAAAAAAGAAAAATAATATGATTATCTTAATAGATACAGAAAAAAAGCATTTAAAGAAATTTAACATTCATTCCTGATTTTAAAAAGAAAAAACTCTTAGCAAACTAGGAATAAAAGGAAATTTTCTCAACTTGATAAATGGCATTTTCAAAAATTCTACTGCTATAATACTTAATGATGAAAGACTCTATGCCCTCCCCCTAAACTTGAAAACAGGACTAGGATTTTTTTTTCTACTCTCGTTATTTCTATTTAATATTGTATAGGAGATTCTGGTTAGTTCAATAAAGCAAAAATAAAAGATACCCAGATTAGAATAGAAAAAGTAAAACTGTTCTTATTCGCATACCACATGATTGTCTAAGTAGAAAATCCTAAGGAATACTTTTTTAAAGCTACAAGAACTAATAAGTGAGTTTAACAAGGTTGCAGGATATAGCCAATATACAAAATCAATTCTATTTCTATAAACCTACACAACAGTAAGAAATAATTGGAAATGGAAATAACAAAATATCATTTACAATAGCATCAAAAATATGATCAATCTAACAAAATGTGTAAGATACATATACTGAAACTATAAAATATTTCTAAAAAAACTAAATAACACCTAAATAAATGGATATATACACATTGTTCATTGGTTAGAAGACTCGATATTGTTCAAATGGCAATTCTCCCAAAATTGATCTATAGTTTCAGCATGATTCCTCTCAAAATTCCAGCTGGCTTTTTGTAGACATGGACAAGCTGATTCTAAAATTCAAATTAAACTGCACAGGACATAGACTAACAAAAAAACAAACTAATTAAAAAAATGTTTAAAAAGAATAAAGTTGAAGGACTAACACTACCTAATTTCAAAATGTTATAAAGCCACAGTAATCAAGATGGTGTGTTGTTGTCATATAGACAGGCAAATACATTAATGGAGTAGATTACAAAATTTATAAATAGACCCACACATATATGGAAAACTGATTTTCAACAAAGTTTCAAAGGCAATTCAATGGAAAAAGGATAATCTTCTCAACAAATGGTGCTAGAAAATGAAAAATGAACTTAGATCAATACTTCACACCATATACAAAGATTAATTTCAAATGTACCATAGACCAAAATGTAACATTGAAAACTATAAAACTTCTAGAGCAAAACATAGATGAAAACCTTTGTGAACCTGAGTAAGGCAAATATTTCCTAGATACAACATTAAAAGCACGATCCATAAAATAATAAATTGATAAACTATACTTCACAAAAATTAAAAACCATTAAGGGATGAAAAGAAAAGCCACAGACTAGGAGAAAGTGTCTGTAAAGCATATATCTTATAAAAGACTTTGTATCCAGAATATATGAAGAATTCCCAAAATTCTAAAATGAGCATGTACAACACAATAAGGATACGGGCAAAAGAGGTGAACAGTAGCTTCACCAAAGAAGATATACAAGCAGCAAATAAGTATGTGAACGGACGCTCGACATCACTAGTAATTAGGGAAATACAGTCAAAACAACAATGAGGTACCACTACACACTCATTAGAATGGCTAAAATTATGAAGACCCACAATAGCAAGTGTTAGGGATGATACTGAGTAACTCTCATACTCTGCTGGTGGCAATGTAAAATGGTATACCAACTTTGGAAGACAGTTTGTTAGTTTCTTAAAAAACAAAATGTGCACCTCCATATGATCTAGCCATTCCACTTCTAAGTATTTACCCTAGAAAAAAGAAAGTGCACATCCATACAAAGACTTGCACACAAAAGTCCATAGCAGTTGTATTAGTAATAACCAAATACTGGAAACGATCCAGATGCCCATTAATGGGTGAATGGTTAAACAAATTCCAATATATCCATACGATAGAATACTCCTGCACAGTAAGAAGGAATGAACTAATGATACTCTTAACAACAAGGATGGGTCTTAAAATAATTATGCTGAATAGAAGAAAAGACAAAAAAGATTTCATTTATGTGAAACTCAAGAAAATGCAAACTAATCTATAGTGACAAAAAGCAGATCAGTGTGGTTGCCTGGGCTGGGGTAAGGGGAGGTGGGCTGGGAGTCAGGGGGGAGAGATTACAAAGGGGCCCAAGAAAATTTAGGGGGATGATGGATATGCTCATTATCTTGATTGTGGTGATGGTTTCACCAGTGTATACAGATGTCAAAACTTATCAGTACTATCTGCACATACTTTAAACATGTGAATTTTATTGTATATCAATTATACCTCAATAAGCCATTTTAGAAAAATAAAATAAAACATGAGAAACTAGAGACTGACCTCCTCTGCTCGAATTTAGTGATATTATATCCATTTTACAGATAGGCATGACTAACTGCAAATAAACAAGTCGGTCCTGTCCAAAAGTTGGGAAGGATTAGAATTCCCCAAAAGATAGTCATTAGTGGGTCGGATTCACAGAAGATGAACCAATTCTAGTCCTACCAGGAAGAGATTTGCCTTCCTTATGCAAAATCAAGGTTTCAAATATTTTACAAACAACTTTTAATCTCTTCAGTAAGTTTGTTTATTATGTGTTCTAATTGTCTATGGCTGCATCAAAGACCACTCTAAAATCTAGTGTTTTAAATGTATTCTGGGCAGAATGCAGCAGGAACTGTTCATCTTTGCTTCCTTCAGAGCCACTTAGGATGGCTCAACGGCTGGGAGCTGAGATCCTCTGAAGGCTCATTGATTTATAAGTTTGATGATTGAATTTGGCTTTCAGGTGAGACTTCAGCTGGCGCTAGAGGCACAACACAAAGCTTCTCCCTGTGACCTAGGCTTCCTCCCAACATGGTGGCTCATCCCAAGACAGAGCCAGCCAGAAGCTGTGTCACCTCTTCTAACCTAGTCTTTTGTGTCATAGAATTTGCAGATGTGTTTTAAAACTACCATACTTACTCATTGAAATGCAGATTCCTCACCGAATGCTTTCAAATATGTGGCCATTTCAAGAGCTTTAATAGAAGGAGCGCTGCACCAGGACTCTGGGAAACTAGATTCAAATTCTGATACAGATTTGAGACTCTCAACATTTATGGGTGTTAATTTTCCATGCTCAGAACAGAGACTAGGGAGGCTGAGGCGGGAGGATCGCTCGAGGTCAGGAGTTCAAGACCAGCCCGAGCAAGAGCAAGACCCCATCTCTACTAAAAATTAGAAAGAAATTATCTGGACAACTGAAAATATATAGAAAAAATTAGCCAGGCATGGTGGCACATGCCTGTAGTCCCAGCTACTCGGGAGGCTGATGCAGGAGGGTTGCTTGAGCCCAGGAGTTTGAGGTTGCTGTGAGCTAGGCTGACGCTACAGCACTCTAGGCAAGGTAAAAGAGCGAGACTCTGTCTCCAAAAAAAAAAAAAAGAACAGTGACTAGAAAACTGGTATGGTATAGATGAGGTCAAAGTGGGACAGGAGAAGAGAGAGATGCAGGGGAGACAGATTGCACAGTTCATGTGTTTAACAGAGAAAAGCAGTGAAGGCAACAGGCAAAACACAGGCCAGGCTCTCAACTCCAATAAGATGCTTAAAGACACAGATGGGTCAACTCCATGAAAGCAAAGTGGGGAAGGGTGGTGGGCAGGTCATCAGCCACCAACAGGAAAATCTTACAGGAGGTAAGGTCCTACAACCAAGACAGATGATCAGTTATCTGATTCAGTGCTGAGGTCTGGACACACTCTGGACAACGAGCCCAGGCATCCTCACTCCACCACACGCCTCCTCCAAGCCAGACCTCTCTGCTGTGAGCTCAGCTGTCTGACTACCTGAGGCTCCCACAGCATCAAACTGTGCCCACCACTATCCCCCAAACCACTGTGCACCTCCTGCATTCCCTGACTCTGACTCCAAGCCACAGAATCACCTCCACCCAGGGCCAAGCAAGAACCAGGCCTTGTCTGTGGTTCTCAACTCCATTGTTCCCAACCTGCAGTCATGCCCTGTAGAATCCAACTCCTGATCATCACTCAGCACTCTCTCCTCTTCTGCTTCCCCGACCCCTAATGAGTTGAAACACCCCCTCTCCTATCTTCCCCTGGCACACCTCCAGCATGCCCTGCCAAACTTAGGCTGCCCCACTGGACCTAAGTAACTTCAGATCCTGAACCACGTCTTACTACAGTGACTCAATGAAATGTTCATTCCACAGATGTTTGTTGTTATCAATGAATGAACAAATTAACCCATGGCCATTGTAAACCACGCCCCCACCTGGCACTTCCTAACCTTTAGTCCTTTTTTTTCCTCCATAGCACTTATTGCCTTCTATTAATAATGTAATATAAATTAACTTATTTTTTATTTATTATGTCTTTGTCCTCAGCACTCCCCCCACCCCATGTAAGCTCCATGACAAAAGGGAATGTTGATCGTGGTTTACTTCTGTATCCCACGTGCATAGCATGGTGCCTGGCACTTAGTAGGCACTTAATAAATATGAACGGATGACAAGCCTGTGATGCTTAGCTAGGTTCAGATGGCCGTGGCATTTTCTGGGCAGTGATTCTCCTAAGGTCCCTAGCAATCACTCCTCCCTCACGTGCCACCCTCTCCCTACCTGGAGCATACTTTCCTCATTTGGCTGCACAACAGCTTATTTTAGGGAAGCTGCTACTGCAGCTTCAATCAGCTGGTAGCACAATCAGCTACCAACTTCCCATCTCAACATCTGGAAAAGTCACTTAGAAAGTATTTCAACCCTCATGTGCCCACGTGCCAGGAAAAGTACCATTTTCATTTTCTAGAATCAAATAATCAAATGACTAGAAAATATTATTTTCAAAATGCATTTAATGAAGAACTAGTTAATGCTTGAAAATTTAAATGCTAGCCAAAATTTAACACTTAAAAAACGTAGTTTTGGGAAATATTAAATTTTGGCTTATGTTTCTAAGTCAGTGGTAGGGAAATCATCTGTATTTTTTACAATAATAAAATCAAGGTGAGGGGCTACCTGTAGTCAGCAAAATTATGTTCTGTATCTTTTTAAAAAATTTATATGGGGTCTAAAAGGCCACTAAAATGATTTATTCATGATCCTGTACATAACAAGGGAAGAAACTAGTGTTTTAAAGCACTCACTATATGGCAGGCACTTTAGATATGTCATGCTGCTTAATTCTCATTGCTTTGGGACATAGATATGACTAGGCCTATTTCAGAGTTGAAGAATCTAAATCAGAGCAATTAAGTAATTACTGTAGTATTTTAATCCTTAATGAAAAGAAAGATATCTGAAATCAACATGACAAAATGATAAGATTTGACACAGCTAAATGGTGGGTAAGCGGATGTTCTAGTATGTACTTCCCTATGAACTTTGAGATACTTCGTAATAAAGAATAAATCGATAAATGATGGCAATAATTTTCCCATATTACAGTGATTATTAGGGGCAGAGTCCAGATTCATATTCACATCTGTTTGACTCAAAAGTCCACGTTTTTTCCACAATATTTTGCCGCCTTTCCCCAGATGGAAACTATTACGTATGCTTGAACTAGTATATCACCAAGTTAGAAGATCTGCAAGGTAGGTGTAACTCATCATTAAATAGAATTATTATTGGCAGTACTAATAATACAAATGTGAAAAATATTTTGGATTCATAAACTACTTTTTATCCGAGGTCTTTGAGATGATTCAGGAACCCCAGACAAGGAGATTTGGAAAAGTATCCTCTATTCCTAAAAAGCATCTTAGGCTATAACCTATAAGCTTAGAACCAGCCTCTCTTTCTTCTAATCCAAAGCAGAATTAAAAATAAGGCGTATTACATTCAGAAAATATTGTGGACAAAGAAGGAAAAGTTAGTAAACCAAAGAAAGCAGGTGGGTGGGAGGGAACTGAGTTCCGGAAGAGGGATGGAGAGAAGTATGAGACTCAAAGAATAAGAATAGAGAGAGTGGGAGAGAAATGATTATATAAGGAAAAAAAATAATAAAACATAAAAATAGGCAGGAGATGAGGTGAAATCTGGAGATGCAGAAAGACAAGAGTTAGAGAAAATAAAAGGAGCATAGAACAAGAAAAATGAAAGAAAAGAGAAGGATAAAGGAGTGAGATAGAATGCATGGCATACAGAAGACAGACGCCCTTCCAGTCATTCCATAAATGAGTTCCATGTCCTGCCATGTGGGTTTTCCCTCCCTTTCCTGACATTAACAGGATCAGAGATTTTGAGTGATACATTTTGCAACAGTGGAGTAATAAATTAAAAACATCAGTGAGCAAACAGACCCCTCGCAATGAACATTAAGGAATGCAAATTAAATTCCGACATGACATAATACTTAGAAATGTGGCATGTGGCACTGAAACACGAGGTTATTCTGGAGCCATTTTCAATTCTGCATCAAGCCTCCAGACTGCAGGCTGCTGTTACAGATTTGAATTCTTCTACCCTTAGTCCACCAAGCTGTAGGTTGGAATCCAACTCCATCTTTACTAGCAAACAAGCAGGAGGAGTCTTCGTGAGCATGCCCCTAAGCCCGAATGCGCCCCATCAGCGCTCCTAACTGGCAACTCACATTCATAATATGCAAACAATGTCAGAGCCTTTTTAAACATGTGGCTGAAATCAATTTTTCTTCCAAATTCAGTAGATCCCTTTTTGTAGATAAATGTTTCTTTCTAAAAATGTAAAGGTTAAAATCCATAAAGCTGTAGTGGGAGATTTAGTGAAAATATTGTTTTATATTGCCCAATTGAACACTTGTTCTTTAAGTGGGAAACGGCTTTTTTTTTTTAAAAAAAAAAAAAAAGGTATTTTGTAGCTTTTTCTTCTGTTTAAAGAAAAGTTTTGGGTTAATTCCTGTTAGGTTAATTCAAGAAGGATTCAGGTTAAATCCTTAACAAGTGCCTGTTTATATCAAGGCACCATAGCTTAATATACACGACAGTCTAATACTATGTATTAGTGTAGAACACAATGCTCTATACTACTGTAGGATGACTGTAGTTAATAATATATAGTTTCAAAGAGCTAGAAGGAAGATATGAATGTTCCCAACATTCAAAGAAATGATAAATATTTGAGATGGTGCATATGCGATTGTATGTATTGAAACATCACTATGTACCCTGTGGATATACACAATTATCCTTTGTCAATTTTTAAAAATTTTTAAAAAATCAACCATATGCCAGATGATCTATTAAAGATAACATTTATGTATAGACAGTTTCTAAGGAAAAGTGACATGAACATATAAAGAATAAGCACAACCCACCCACTCTGCCTTTATTAGTACTTCAACCTCCTACCACTGAGAACCAAGCACCACCAAGCTCTCACCATGGCACCGGGAACTACCCTAAGCTGTACAGTCCCCAGAGCCTTTGACCTTCACTCCCCATCCCCTTTCTCATGTCTGCTGCCCCATCAACACTGTAGCCTCCCTTGGCAGGTCCCACCCATCTCCATAACTGACCCAGCCTCCCCTCTGCCCAACATGGGGCACCGTGGGTGGAGCCCTGAGGGCTGAACTCCTGCCACAAGTCAGTGGAAGAGGGGACAGTGGCCTCAGGATTGGAAGAGCTGGGTTTGAGTCCCAAGTCCTCCACTTACTAATTTTGTGGCTATGGATGACGGATTCACCATCTTCGAGCTTCAGTGTCATTACCCTTAAAATAGGAACAGGATCTGCTCTACCATCTTCATAGGATTGTAGTGAAGATTTTGTGAGCCTAATGTATGGGAAAGCATTTTCTAAGTGCTAAAGTGATATATACTTATTCAGAAGTAATCTTTTTGGAGATAAAAGGTGGTAAATGGTGATTCAGTTTTATAAATTATAATATAGTGGAAAGGTCACTGGCCTGAAAGTTGGGAGACATGTGTCCAGTCTTGGCTATGCTGGATAACCCTAAGCGAGTCACTTAACCTCTCTGATCCTTTGTACAATTTAATTGTTTTACTAAACTTGAAGATCTTTGATGACCCTTCAAGTACTGATAACCTGTGAGTTTAGAGCAGCATTGTTCAATTTCACATGTTAAATAAGCTTTTAGGAGCCAGCTTGGGAACGGAAGTAACCTTATAACATTGCTTATACAAAAACTGAGTTCTGAGCACTGACAACTGGCTTACAAGTGAACTTTTGGAATAAAATCAATTTACAATTTGGAGACTGTCTGACTCACCGTGCTAGATTTCCATTACAAAAAAAATCTTGGGTGAAGTTAGGAAATATCTCCCATGCTCTTCTGGAGTTGATTTTCCACAACATTTGTGCTTTGATACTGGATGAGATTCAGTTTTCAGTTAACCAATCCACCACCATTTCTAAGAACAAATCTGATTTCCCCTTCAGCACCTGGCTGGATTGTGTGTGTGTAGGGAGGATGGGGGAAGAAATTGACCTAGGATTTTATGTAAAATATGTTATTATATAAAATTATTTTATATCATAAAAGGTGTTTTGAATTTTCAGAAAAAGAAATCTGCAATAACCAAACAATTTTATTGCTAATCTTTGTTTTCCTCCTTACAACATTCTGACATTAACTGTTTAAAGTGAGAAAGGAAAGTGGGTGGTGTACCCCTTAAGAGTTCTAATAAAGGCAATGGAATAACTAGTATTCTCGAAAATTAAAAAATAATATAAAATTAAAAGACTTCTCCTTCAACTGCCGGCCTTAAAGCAGAGAAGATAAAGACATATATTAACCCTAGAGTCCTGAGTGCAGCCTGTTATAGTAACCTTTTCATGGCATAAGGGAGTGTAGAGAGACCCTGGGATATTGTTGCCATAGAAGTTTGGGGTTATATGACAAGAACTCATACTTGCCAAGCTCGTAATGGGGGACAGCTCAGATGGAAGCAGAGCCAACAGATCCAGAAACCTTACTGAAAAACCTTACATAGGGTGGCTCCCATCCAACCTCTGAACCCCACATGAAACGTAGCCTCCATTCCGCCAATGGGCCCCATCTAACTCAAGGAGATCTGGCCTAAAAAAAAAAGTTCCTCTTGTCCTTCCTGCAGAATCAAGAATCCAAGGAGCAATGAAAATGTCGCAAAAGTAATGTTCTTTATATTACAAAAGTAATATAAAGAAACCTCAATATTACTACACTGGAAAATAATTTAAGTTCTATTTACAACTGCAGTCCCCACCCCCCAGGCCGAGGGCTGGTAAGGCCTGTTAGGATCCAGGCTTTGCCGCAGGAGGTGAGCAGCAGGTGAGCCAGCAAAGCTTCCTTGTACTTACAGCTGCTCCCTATCACTCCCATCACTGCATAAGCTCCGCCTCCTGTCAGATCCCCAGCTGCATTAGATTCTCATGGGAGTGCAAACGAAGCCTACTGTAAACTGGGCATGGGAGGGATCTAGGTTGTGGCTCCTTATGAGAAGCTAATTCCTGATGATCTGAGGTGGAGCTGAGGCGGTGATGCTAGTGCAGGGGAGTGGCTGCAAATACAGATTATCATTAGCAGAGAGGTTTGACTGCACAATCAATGTAATGTACTTGAATCATCCTGAAACCATCCCCCCCCCACCCTGGTCTGGGGAAAAATTGTCTTCCATGAAACCGCTCCCTGGTGCCAAAAATATCGGGGATCGCTGATTTACACTATTGTCAATCCATTCCTATCAAGGTCCTAAAGATCCCCTGCTCTTCCTGCTCCTCAAATCCATCACAAGCTTCCACTCCACAGGTGAGGTACCTCTGCACATTCGTGAAAGCGATTTCACCGTAACCCAATTGGTCACAGCTGCTGCCTGTTAGAGGCATCAATTTTATCATCAAAAAAAGGAAACGTTGTAAACATTGCCTCCAATGAAGATTTCATTGCTATTTTTTAACCTAAATTAATGTGAAGATGGTAAAATTTAAATGGTAATTTATCTTTATTTTTTATTTTTTATTTTTGACAGAGTCTCACTCTGTTGCCTGGGCTAGAGTGCCATGGCATCAGCCTACCTCACAGCAACCTCAAACTCCTGGGCTCAAGCAATCCTCCTGTCTCAGCCTCCCAACTAACTGGGACTACAGGCATGCACCACCATGCCTGGCTAATTTTTTCTATATATATATTTTTAGTTGTCCATATAATTTCTTTCTATTTTTTTAGTAGAGACGAGGTCTCGCTCTTGCTCAGGCTGGTCTCGAACTCCTGAGCTCAAATGATCCGCCCGCCTCAGCCTCCCAGAGTGCTAGGGGTAATTTTTAATTATTCTAAAAAAAGAAAACATTCTCCACAGAACGTTATTTGAAATAATTAAATCAATGCCTCACAGACACAAAGAAATTCTGACATTCTTTTTTATAATTTATTAGTTTATTTCTCTATGCTGGATTTCATTCCAGAAAGGATTTGTAGTTACCGGAATGCCTTACAATCATATGTTAAAGGCTCTGTTCCCAAAATGCTATTGAGTTTTTTGTTTAGGGAAAACTACTTTGTCCTTGGTATTCCCTGGCACCTCTTACAGCAACTGAAGTTGGGCAAAGGTGTTGCCAAACCAGAGCTGAGAATCTCTGGGTTGACTACCCCTCCTATGATGGTGAACAGGTAAATGTGTTAATGAATGTAATCCCAAAACGTAGAAAGCTAAGTGTCTAATTTGGCTGGCTACATTGATCAAATTTCAGTGGGGGTCATTTTCTTAACTATAAGAAGGGAGAATCAAACTAAAAGGACACCCAGGAAGATCCTGATGGTTATGATGGAAAAATGGAGTGTGTGCAATAAGGAGCTAAAAATGCAATGCCCATGAACACATGGGCTCATATTATGTGTTCCAAAATTAAATTTTTGGTAGATGGTTGTTAGGATAAAAATAACCACAACCCAAGAAGTCACACTTATGAAGACATGTTACTCTAAGAAATTTTCTCACGTATCTTCTTTCCTACGGTGAATTAAGCTGTACACACTGTTGAGAAGTGAACGCTTTCCCATTCAATGAAATATTACGTTCTACTCACTTTGTGTCTTATTATGAGATGCACAGATGCTTCTTCAAAAGGCGTTTTTAAAAACACCATGTTTCTAAACAATAATAAAATGAATTGTCCATAGTTAGGCTCCAGGAAATGTTTACACACAGTTCTGCAGAAGCTATGTCAAGGATCCTGGCCACGAACATTTTAAAATGATTGTCCTTTCCCCAGCATTTTGTGTCTCATGGAATTTCCAGAAATTATTACCAGACAGTATATATTAACATTATCACCCTCTGACAATGTAATATATTTGTGTAAAATGAAACATTGTAAACAAAACAGCTGAGTGATATCATTTTGTCAACTTGCCAATTGAAAGACCTCTGATAGGAATCAAACTGGGGCTTCCAAGGTTTAGCTGGCTGGGGACAATTTTGGTGGAAGTGACAGCACCAGTTGCTGCTTCCCCTCTGCAGGAGGTCAAAACATCCCTGAGGGATTTTTGTCTTAGTTAATAAATCCTTATGAAATCAAGACCAGAGCAGGCATGTGTTACAAATATGATCTTTAGAGGATTAAATGAGCTGATGATGACAATAAAGATGACAACAAAATAACATTTATTGATCAGTGCCATGAGTAAGGCATCACACCAAAGGCTTTATATAATATAAATTAGCTCATTTAATCCTTACAACAACCCTCTGGGATAGGATTATCAATCCCATGGGGAAATAGACTTACGATGATGGAACAACTTGCCCAAAGGCACATGGCTAAGAAATATCAAGGCTGTGACTCAAATTCAGATGGGTCTGTGTGCTGACTTCTTCATCTGCCCTTCCAGATGGTCTGCACC
This sequence comes from Lemur catta, assembly GCF_020740605.2. Taxonomy (NCBI): domain Eukaryota; kingdom Metazoa; phylum Chordata; class Mammalia; order Primates; family Lemuridae; genus Lemur; species Lemur catta. Next base: position 25,722,548 of record NC_059143.1, read on the forward strand.
CTACTCTGCTGTGCCAGGTGGTCAACCTCTATGAATTGCATCAATGGGCGTGCTTGCCTTCTGGCTTCCGGTTGTTTCAGCCAATGGGAGCCAAGGCAGGAGATCAGAAGGAGAAATGAGACAAAAGCCAGGTGCTTATTCCCTGGGCTCCTTCCCTGTGGAGTCACCTCAAGTTACCTGTGTCCTTCAACTGAAGATCACTACTCTTCTCAAGCTGGTGTTCTCTGCATGAATCTCTCCCTCAGGGTTCCAGGAACCATATCCCCTATCCTCACCTCTATAAGCCACAGGTGGTAACAGCTATATTGTTGCTAGCTCTGATAGTGCACTGTTTCATGTGATATCTCTCTATTCTTGTATATAGTCCCTGTATTAAATCTCCCGTAACTTAACCTAATTTGAATGTTATCCATTGATTCCTTCTGGAATCCTAACTAAAAAAGTTATGCTCTCAACCACCAGGTTAAACTACATCTTAAATTATTTAGAGTCTTGGGTTTTCACACTCTAGGATAAATCTAACTGAACTCCAGTATTGCCTTATTATGTTGTAGTTTTAAACACTATGAGGTCCCCTGGCACCAGAGTTTCTGTTAAATCATTTCCTTACACCTTCCTTTTACTGTTTTATTCCTTTCTATATCATACTACATTTTATATTATGGTATGGAATTATCAGTTTAAATATTAATAAATACTTAGAAAACTAATAATTTCCAATTAAATTTAATCTCTGAAAAAATTGCATACTTCCCTTCTATTATAGGTCTCAATTGTATAGAACTTAGTTTTCTTTCTTTTATGAGAATCTAAGCAGTGAAATAAAGACTGCTGTGAATATTTCTGTTCAAATTCTTTAGAACATTGAATGACAAAGTACTCTCTGGTGTCTCTCCCTCTTCTTATAAGGATAGTGGTCACATCGGATTAGGGTCTCACCCTCATGACCTCATTTAACCTTAATTAACTCTTTAAAGGTCCTATTTCCAAATACAATCACTTTCCAAAGTATGGGAGGTTGAGGCTCCAATATATGAACTTGGGGGAGACAATTCAATCTATAACAGGCTTTGTTGGATCCAGCTTTTCATTGCTATAACAATACTGCAATGAACATCCTTGTACATATATCTTTGTACATCTGTGAGTATATCCATAGAATGAACTGCTAGAAGTATAATTGCTGACTCAAAGGAATACATTTACATATATATTGCCAAATTGCCCCAAATTTGAGCTTCCAACAACAGTGAATGAGAGCAGTCATTTCCCCTCACCCCCAACACATGGCACATTATCAAACTTTTTTTATTTTTGCCAATCTGTAAGTTTAAAAAACCTTATTTTGATCTGCTTCTTTTGATTATAAGTGAGGGTTTATACTTTATGCATGTTTTATAATAAGGTGATACCATCCTTTTTTCATATGTGCTACCATATTTACAGTGGATAAATGCTTACATTTTATATATTATTTTGGGAAATTGAAATTGCTAAAATATATTTATTTGAGCCTTGAAAGCAGGTATTAGAACTTTGGTTCCAATATATCTAATCCAGTATAAAGAAGCATGGCCGTACATGCTTTACATAGAGTCTGTTTTCATTAAGTACTTGTTGAATGAAACTGGTCATTGATGGTATTTGCTGTCAGTCCTCAATGCTAATAAAACAAGCCTCTAATTATCTGTGCATTACTGAGTGGTTATGCATCTCTCAATATCTTTAGGTTAATTTGAAGACTTTTTCTTCTACCAATTCTTTCCCAGTTGACATGTAGGCATGACTTAGCCTAGTGTTTTCAAATTGGGTTGAAAGAAAAAAGGTTGTTTTTAATGTTAAACTTACCTGGAAAAGTTTGGTAAATACATCAAATTTAATTTTTAGCCTAGAATCAATGCAGACAACTGTTCTTGTACGACACCATGCTTTTAGAGCCTCTGTAAGTCATGGCACCAGGGTAGCCTCAAGATAGGAGTTCCTATTGGAAATGGGCATTCAGTATGAACAAGGACAGATTCAAATGAATAGGCAAGACACTGGGAAAAGATGAGTCTGTTTGCTATGAAACATAAAATTTTAAAAAGAAAAATTGCCTGTAGGACTTTGGCATGAGTATATTTATTGGGATGAAGGCCCCATAGTGAGAGGGGAGATCATTTTCATACTTAATAGAACTGTCCATGTTTCCCAAGTGCCTCCTAATAGCAGCAGTAACATTTATGAACAGATACACTAGTCAATTCTGTTTGCCACATGTAAATCTAAAAGTGCACATTAAGTTTGCCATATTTCAGGATTTCATCATGTTTTTGGCAAGAGTATGTACACATAAGGAGACCTTTTGTTAAACCACATAACTCTGATCTTGTTTATGAGCTCTAAAATTAAATTATCTTGCATAAATGCTCAGAAGGTAATTTTCATATTAGTCTCAATGGTCCACAGTACTACC